>NW_021620638.1:1666295-1686956 GCF_004785775.1 Grammomys surdaster | reverse complement strand
CACACACACACACACACACACACACACACACACACACACACACACACCAGGCCTCCCCACTCCCTAAAGCCCCAAGTCTCTTAGGCGTTAGGTGCATTTTTGACTAAGTCCAGATCCAGCAGTCCTGTGCTGTATATGTGTTAGGAGCCTCATATCAGCTGGTGTATGCTGCCTGGTTAGTGGCTCAGTGTTTGAGAGATACTGGGGGTCCAGGTTACTTGAGATTCTTCCTATAGGGTTGCCCTCCTCCTCACCTTCTTCAAGCTTCTCCCTAATTCAACCACAGGGGTCACCAGCTTCTGCCCATTGGTTGGATGTAAATATCTATATCTGACTCTTTCAGCTCCTTGTTGGGCCAATTGAAGGGCATTTAGAATGGTCCCATTTGCACCAGTATTAGTGTCAAGCCTTCAGACCTCCCCTTGAGTTGGATCTCAATTTGTACCTGTCACTGGACCTCCTTTTCCTCAGGCTTTTCTCCGTTTTTGTCCCTGCAGTTCTTTCAGACAGGAACAATTCTAGGTGAGAGATTTTTGACTGTGGGATGGCAACCCATCCCTCCACTTGATGTCCTATCTTTCTACTGGAGAAAGACTCTACAAGTACCCTCTCCCCACAGTAGGGCATTTCATCTAAGGTCCCTCTCTTTGACTCTTGGGTATCTCTCACCTCCCAGGACTATGGTACATTCTAGAGGGTCTTCCCACCTCCTACCTCCTGAGATTGCCTGTTTCCATTCTTTTTGTTGACCCTCAGGGCTTCAGTTCTCTTCCTCTCGATATCAGATCATTCCCCTCTTCTCCTCGCTTTCCTACACATGTCCCTCCCTCCCTCCTTCCTCCTGTGATTGCTTTCTTCTCCCTCCTAAGTGGGATTGAGGAATCCTCACTTTGGGCCTTTCAGCTTGTTAGCCTTTTTGGATTGTATCCAGAGTATTCTGTACTTTTTTGACTAATATCCACTCATTGGTGAGTACATACTATGCATGTCCTTTGGGTCTGAATTACCTCACTCAGGATGATATTTTCTAGTTCCCTCTGTTTGACTGCAAAACTCATGATGTTCTTGTTCTTAAAAGCTGGGTAGTGTTCCATTGTGTAAATGAACCCCATTTTCTGTATCGATTCTTCCAATTTAGGACATCTGGGTTGCTTCCAGATTCTGGCTATCACAAATAAGGCTGCTATGGACACAGAGAAACACGTACCTCTGTGGCATGGTAGGGAATCTTTTGGGTATATACCCAAAAGTGGTATAGCTGAATTTTCAGGTAGATCTATTTACAATTTTCTAAGGAAACTCCAAATTGATTTCCAGAGTGGTTGTTCCAGTTTGCAATTCCACCAGCAGTGGAGGAGTGTTCCTTTTTCTCCACATCCTCGCCAACATGTGCTGTCACCTGAGGTTCTGATCTTAGTCATTCTGATTGGTGTAACATGGAATCTCAGCATAATTTTGATTTGCATTTCTCTGATCACTAAAGACTGTAAACATTTCTTTAGGTGCTTTTCAGCCGTTTGAGATTCCTCTGTTGTGAATTCTCCGATTAGTTTATACCCTATTTTTTTTATTTGGTTGTTTGGTTTTTTGGTGGTTAGCTTCTTGAGTTCTTTATATATTTTGGATATTAGCCCTCTATTGGATGTGGGGTTAGTGAAGATTTTTTCCCAATCTGTAGGTTGTCAATTTGTCTTATTGACTATGTCCTTTGCCTTATAGAAGCTTTCACATTTCATAAGGTCTCATTTATCAATTCTTGATCTTAGAGCATGAGCCATTGGAGTACTGTTTAGGAAATTTCTCCCTATGCCAGTATGTTCAATACTCCTACTTTCTCTTCTCTTAGATTCAGTGTGTCTGGATTTATGTTGAGACCCTTGATCCACTCGGACTTGAGCTTTGTGCAAGGTGACAAATATGGTTCCATTTTCATTTTTCTACATACAGACAGCCAGTTAGATCAACACCATTTACTGAAGATGCTTTCTTTTTTTCCATTGTATATGTTTGGCTTCTTTGTCAAAGATCAAGTGTCCGTAAATGTGTGGTTTTATTTCTGGGTCTTCAATTCTATTCCACTGATCAATGTGTCTGTCTCATTAAAACATGCAGTTTTTAATCATTACTGGCTCTGTAGTAAAACTTGAGGTCAGGTGTAATGATTCCCTTAGCCGTTCTTTAATTGTTAAGTATTGTTTTCACTATTCTGGGATTTTTGCCTTTCCAGATGAATTTGAGAATTGCTCTTTTGATGTCTTTGGAGAATAGTGTTGGGATTTTGATGGGGATTTCATTGAATCTGTAGTTTGTCTTTGGTAGGATGGCCATTTTTACTATGTTAATTCTGGCAATCCATGAGGATGGGAGATCTCTCCATTTTCTGAGATCTTCTTTGATTTCTTTCTGGAAAGACTTCTAGTTTTTGTCATACAGATATTTTACTGTTTGATTAGTTACCCCCAAGATCTTTTATACTATTTGTAGCTATTGAGAAGGGAGTTGTTTCCCTAATTTCTTACTCAGACTGTTTATCATTTGTATAAAGGAAGTCTACTGATTTATTTGAGTTAATTTTTTGTCCAGCCACTTTGCTGAAGTTGTTTATCAACTGGAGAAGTTCTCTGATAGAATTTTTAAATTCGCTTATGTATATTATCATATCATCTGCAAATAGTGATACCTTTATTTCTTCTTTGCCAGTTTGTATCCCCTTGATTTACTTTTGTTTCTTATTGCTCTAGCTAAGATTTTGAGTACAAAACTTGAATAGATATGGGAAGAACAGGCATCCTTGTCTTGTCCCCAATTTAGTGGGATTACTTCAAGTATTTCTCCATTTAATTGAATATTGGCTGTTGGTTTGCAGTAAATTGCTTTTATTATGTTTAGGTATGGTCCTTGAATTCCTGATCTCTCAAATACTTTTAACATGAAGGGGTGTTGTATTTTGTCAAATATTTTTTCTGCATCTTAGATGATCGTGTGATTTTTTTCCTTTGTGTTTGTTTATATAGTGGATTACGTTAATGATTTTTCATATATTGACTCAACCTTGCATAGCTGGGATGAGGACTACTTAATCATAGTGAATGATGGTTTTGATGTCTTCTTGGATTTGGTTTTCAAGACTTTTATTGAGTATTTTTGCATCAATATTCATAAGCGAGATTGGTCTGAATTTCTCCTTTTTGGTTGGGTCCTTGTGTGGTTTGGGTATCAGAGTAACTCTGGCTTCCTAAAATGAATTAGGTAGTGTTCCTTCTGTTTCTAGTTTATGGATAGTTTGAGAAATATTGGTATTAGGTCTTCTATGAAGGTCTTTACTAAATGTGTCTGACCCTGGACTTTTCTCTGTTGAGAGGTTTTTAATGGCTTCTTCTATTTCCTTATGGAATATGTACCTGTTTAGATAGTTTACTTGCTCTTAATTTTACTTTTTATCTGGTATCTGTCTAGAAAACTATCCATTTCATCTAGATTTTCCATTTTTGTTGAATTTCCTTTGTTTCTGTTATGTCTCCCTTTTCATTTCTGGTTTTATTAATTTGGATACTGCCTCTGGGCCCTTTAGTTAATTTGGCTAGGGGTTTATTTGGTTCATTCTCTAAAAGAATCAGCTTTTGGTTTTGTTGATTTGTGTGTGTGTGTTGTTCTCTTTTTTCTATTTGTTAATTTTTGCCCTGAGTTTGACAATTTCTTGGGTCTACTCCTCTTGGATGTGTTTGCTTCTTTTTGTTCTAGAGCTCTCAGGTGTGCTATTAAGTTGTTAATATAAGATCTCCCCAGTTTCTTTACCAGGGCACTTAGTGCTATGGATTTTCCTCTTAGCACTGCTTTCAATATGTCCATAAGTTTGGTATGATGTGTCAACATTTTCATTAAATTCCAGGAAGTCTTAATTTCTTTCTTTATTTCTTCCTTGACTGGGTAGAGTGTTGGTCAGTTTCCATGGGTATGAGGGTTTTCTGTTATTTTGTTGTTATCAAAGACAAGCCTTAGGCCATGGTGATCTGAGAGAATGCATGGGATTATTTCAATCTTCTTATATCAGTTGAGGATAGTTTTATTACCAATTATATGTTCAGTTTTGGAGAAGGTGCCATGAGGTGGTGAGAGTAGGTATATTCTTTTGTATTAGGGTGAAATGTCCTGTTAAATCAATTTGGTTCATAACTTCTATTAGTTTTACTGTGTCTCTGTTTAGTATCTGTTTCAATGCCCTGTCCATTGGTGAGAGTGGGGTGTTGAAGTCTCCCACTATTATTTTGTGGGGCTCGATTTGTGTTTTGAGTTTTAGTAATGTTTCCTTTACAAATATGGGTGCCCTTGCATTTGGTACATAGATGTTCATAATTGAGACTTTATATTGGTGGATTTTTTCTTTGATGAGTATGAAGTGTCCTTTCTCATCTTGCTTGTTAACTTTTGATTGAAAGTCTATTTTATTGAATATTAGGATGGTAGCTCCAGCTTGTTTCTTGGGACCATTTGCTTGGAAGACCTTGTTCCATCTTTTTACTCTAAGAGTGTCTGTCTTTGTTATTGAGCTGTGTTTCTTGTATGCAGCAAAATGCTGGATCTTGTTTGTGTATCCAGTCTTTTAGCTTATATCATTTTATAGATGAGTTGAGTCCATTAATATTGAGAGATATTAAAGACAGATGACTGTTGGTTCCTGTTTATGTTTTGTTTTGTAGGAGGCTTTATGTGTTTGTGGTTCTTTCCCTTTGGTTTGTTGTGAGATGCTTAATATCTTGTCTTTTCTTTGATATGGGTACCTTCCTTGTGTTAGAGTTTTCCTTCTGTAGAGCTGGTTTGGTAAATAGATACTGTTTGAATTTTATTTGGTCCTGAAATATTTTAGTTTCTCCATCTACACTGATTGAGAGTTTTGCTGGTTATAGTAGCCTGGGCTGGCACGTGTGTTCTCTTAGAACCTGCATGACCTCTGACCAGGCTCATCTGGCTTTTAGTGTCTCTGTTAAGATGTCTTGTGTAATTCTGATAGATCTACCTTTGTATGTTACTTGGCCCTTTTCCCTTGCAGCTTTTTATATTCTTTCTTGGTTCTGTGTGTTTAGTGTTTTGATTATTATGTGATGAGATGATTTATTTGGTGTTCTATAGGCTTCTTGTATATTTATGGGCATCTCATTCTTTAAGTTGGGGAAGTTTTCTTCTACGATTTTGTTGAAGTGTTTATGGGTCCTTTGAATTGGGAATCTTTGCTCTCCTCTATTCAAATTATTATTAGATTTGGTATTTTCATTGTGTCCTAATTTTCCTGGATGTTATAGGCTAGGAGTTTTTTATGTTTTGAATTTTCTTTGACTATTGTGTCAATATCTTCTAAGGTATCTTCTACACCTGAGATTCTCTCTTCTATCTTTTGTATTCTGTTGGTGATATTTACATCTATAATTGCTGACCTCTTTCCTAGGTTTTCCATTTCCAGGTTTGCCTCCATTTGTGTTTTCTTTATTGTTTCTAGTTCCACATTCAGGTATTGGACCACTTTATTCAATTCCTTCATCTGTTTGTATTTTTCTGCATTTCTTTAAGGGGTTAGTTTGTTTCCTCTTTAAGGACTTCTACCTCCTTACCTGTGTTTTCCTGTATTTCTTTCAGTGAGTCATTTATATCCTCCTTAAAGAACTCTATTATCTTCATGAGATAGCATTTTAGATAAGCTTCCTAATTTTCAGGTGTGTTGGTGTATCCAGGGCTTGCTGTGGTGGAAGAACTCAGTTCTGATGATGCTGAAGTGTATTGGCTTCTGTTGCTTATGGTCTTGCATTTGCCTCTTGCCATCTGGTTATTCCTGGTGTTTGCTGGTCTGAGAGTCTCTGTCTGGAGCCTGCCTCTTGTGTCCCTGAGTTGGTTTAGGTTTCCTGATAGGCCTGTGGCCCTGGCTGTAGCAGACCTCCTGTGGGTTCTTCAGACTGTGGGGTTTTCAGTGGGGCATTTATTCTGGTGACCTGTTGCCCTCCTGCATTGGCTCTTCTGGGAGGCTTTCTGGGTGGCCTTCAGAGGGGTAGAGAAGCTACTGATTGTTGCCCTGGTTGCAGCAGATATCCTGGGCAGCTTTTCAGACCCTTGGGTCTTCAGAGGAGCAGCCAAGCTGCTGTCCTGTATGTAGCTGTTCTCCAGGGAGGCTTTTGGACTGTGATGTCTGTTGCTTGGTGTGCAGTAGAACTCCAGGGAGGCTGTCCAAGTGTTGGGTCAGTTGCCCTGCATGCAGTGGAGCCCATGGGAGGTCTTCAGACTGTGGTATCAGTTGCCCAGTTGCCCTGTATGCAGCAGAACTCCTGGGATGTCTTCAGGCTGTGGTGTCTTCAGGGGAGCAGACAAGCTAGTGATCTTCCCTGGCAGAAAGTGCTGTATGGAAGGAGTAAATCATATTTTTAAAAATACTTGAATCATTTTGTTCTCCAACTTCATCTAGATTTAGGCACACTCATGTTATTTTGCCCTTTTTACATTAATTTTATTATGATTATGCAAAGAATATATACAGATTCAAAATTAAATCTTCTAAATAAGATGTATACAAAAGTACCTGTCTTCTAGCATTATCTTCTCTATTCTATTTTCTTTTACCTTTAGAAAGAAAAGTTCTTACATGTATTAGGCTTTCCCTGACTTATGAATTAAAGTAAATGCTTGTGCTATCTCCTTCTGTAGGTAAAAGGCCATTTTTTCTATATGATACATGGTTACGTTTTGGTGTTTTATTTTTTATTTCAATAATCTGTATTTTCTAATTTTTATGATAAATATGCTATGTTCATAATAACACAAGCCAATATAATGAAATTATTTCAATCACAAGTGGAATTACATCAATAAGAGCACTGACATCCGGGTGAAATGAGCATGAGGAAGTCTCATTTCCTTTCATGTTTTCTGTATCCCCCTACACTGAGAAGGTAAAACTTCTGTAATCTAAGCATGAAGTACCTCCTTTAAAGAGCACACTGAGGTACTGTTGTTGCTCTGACAATAGAGTCCAAGCTTTATTAGAAAATTCATAAGCATCTGGATCTTGCTCACATTAAACCAACCCTCTGGTTGTCTCCTTTGCTAAAGTCCTAAACTGGACAGAATTGTTCTCAGTGCTTAGAAAATGGCAAAGATCACTGTCTCCTTAGAAGTCTCTGTAGCTCACAGGCCTCTACCAGATCCCTATCCTTCTACTGAAAATGCCTCATTTTTCACCAAACAGCTCAGAGCCAGGTACCATGAACATGAGGCATCATGGCCCTAATCGCACCCTGATATGTTTTCTCTATATTTATCATTCTCTGACCCTGGGCTCTATGCTCCAATTCTGCAATACCCAGCAATAATAACTCTTTAAAAGTATCATTCCTAGTATAGTAATCAAGTAGTAATCAATTAGACAGTGAATGCAACCCACTTCCCATGTATCTAGAACATCATTCTTAACTTTATCTCATTGACTCTTAACCAATTAATACCCCACATTCCTATAAAAGAGACCAAGGTCCAGTGAGTTTAGGAATTTGGTTCACTCTTATCAGCCCAACAGTAAGTCAGAATATTTACAGAATGGAAGTATGCGCATAGGACTGGATAGCTGCCCAGTAGTATGGCACTTGTCAAGCATACACTAGGCCCAACATATACAAGGTAAGTGTCAAGCACTGCGCAAGTACTACTAAATCTGTTGAGATCATTGTTGGTATATATGTTGGTACATTTTTAATGGTCATTTCTCTTAGGGGAAAACTACACTGCATTATGATTCAGCTTAGATATATTAGTCATAAAACAAAAGGCACCTTGCTAGGGGAATGGGTATGGGAATGAAAAAAAGAATAGTCGAGTCTATATCATGTTGCTTGTATGTATGATTTCAGAGCTGACTGGCACTGGGCAAGCACTTAATGTGCTCTTTTCTGCACCTCTCCTACCCCGAGATTTATTCAGTTGCTTACAGTTCTTTGTGAGGCCACAGTTGATGGTTTCATTTTAACCAGAAAAACTAATCCAAAATGGTAACACAAAATTACTTATACTACTTAATATATAGATCACATATTTTGGCATGCCTTGCCTGTAATCTCATCTTAATAAGAACTTGCATCTCCTAAAATACATTTTTCTAAACCAAGTAAAAGTCTATAATTTTTTAAAAGAACAAAATATTCATAGAATTGATGAAAATGTTTAGAAAGGGCTAGGGATAGTTTGTTTATTTATCTTTCCATTTATATTCTGAGTGTTTCAGTTGGCTAAATCCAGTGATTGGATTCATCTGCATTAAAATCCCCTGAGAGGTTTTTAAAAGTTAAACTAAAACACAATAGTCAGTTGAACTCTTAGGAATGAACAGAAATAAATGTAAAGAATGCTTTCTCTCTGTTATTTGGCCGGTATAGAATGTGCTGTGATGAGCTACAAGAAAATGCATTATTTATGTGTTGTAATAAAGGACACTTTCTTCTCTGTTAGAATAATGATTTATTTTCTATTAGCCATGCCAGGAAATAGTGCCACTGGAGGTTGTTTTCAGCACAAGGGAACTGTATTCAATTCCATACCCTGCCTTTCCCTTTACCACAACAGCTCTGGGGCTTTGTCAACAAGGTGCCATTTATGTCAGAGTACCTGCTTTCTCCTTCAGCAGGGAATCAATGAAACCAAAATACTTTTTCTTTCCCTAATCATACCTTTTGTTCTATACCTTGAATATTCTTCAAATTCCAAGTGATTTGTGGTTCATTCATGCTGCCACCATGTTTCATCTGTACAAAAATCAGCCTTCAACTGTGTTACCATTGAGAAGATATTATAAAGAATAGAAGATATTATAGAGAAGATATTCTAGAGAATAACTACCTTGATTATTTTTTTTTCCAAAGGATCAGCCTGTACTTTGGGTTTTGCACAGTGATGCATTCCACAGCCCATTGTTCTAAATGTACATGCAAATTACAGTTGCACATCAGGAGCTTGCTGTAACATCATGACAATCTCAAACTCCAAATGAGCAAATTGTATTTAGCATCTGAATTAGATGAGAAAAGCTAATTTGTATTTACTGTGAAATTTATGAATGTGTGCTACAGTTATTAGTAATGTTGAGCCCCAGCTACATGTTATAATGATTTATTTGTCTTCTATTAGCATTCAGTTGGCACTAACTTATCAAGACACTCTAGTGAGTGAGTATTTCTTCCTTGTCTTTCTGCAGAGGAAAGTCTCTTCATGCTGAGCACTGTTCTAGACATAGTCTCCAGTTTGACCAGGATGGTGATGTAGGAGAAACTTGATGATGTTACATTAATGGATGAACTATTGCAAACTGAGCTGGGTGCCCTAGGGAAGAAGAACATAGGCATATCATCTTCTCCAGCCTGGGACAAACATCTGAAGCCTAAGGATAAAATAACGTTAAAGGTCTTCATCTCTCACACCTCAGGTCTACCCATATGAAACAACATGTGATGAAGGATTCTTCACTAACAACATGCATGCATTGGTTTGCCTTACATTGCCTTGTTGAGCTCTGTTTGTTGTAACACCATAGAGAAAAACACACCCAAAAACTTCTGGTGATGTTCTGGCGGCTTCTTGCCACTCCCTCAGACTCAGGATAACTGGCAGAGTGATGTGAACTAATACAGACTCATGTGAGGTTTTGCTGATATATATTCACTTGCTGAGACAACACACATGGTGAGGCAAGACCCATGGAGGACTTGTGATGTTTGGGGGGGGGTGTATAAATAGGACTCAGTGACAACTAGCTTTGCAACACTTTTTGATCTTGCATCCTTGCTGATTTTCGCTTTGTTGAGAGGCACAGCAAAGAACTTCTCCTGGCATCCCCGGTAGTCCTGAACCCTCCTGCTGACTAGTGACAATTTGGCTGAGGCATGGCTGTGTCTCCTAGGCTGTGCCACCGCTGCTGATTCATGTTTGCTACCTTGACACTGCTGAACTGGATTGCTGGTAGACTCTTAAAATATTTGTGAGTGGATCGACCTGCAGCTGCGGAATCCTGTGACCTGAACTGCTGATTTTCTGACAACACAGATGGAATTTGCTCCAAAGAACAATTTCTAAACAGCTCCACTTCCCCATATCCTAATAACCTTTCTTTTCCACTACCTCTAGTAGGTGGTGGGTTAAAAGGGAGGTTAAATCATTTAAAAACTATTATTAAAAATGGGGTTTGAAATAAATCAAAGACCACAGATAACCATTGATGTAGAGTCCAGATAAATAATTTTATGTTTTTCATGAAAGGCATCCTTGTGTCTTCTCCTACCTTCTTTTTGTTTTTAACCTGATTTCCATAATGTATATTGTGTGTCTAAAATATTAATTTATTGTCTTGGTCCTTCTGTCTCTTCAATGAATGTTGTGAAAATTGCATTGTCAAATCAACTTAATATTTGCAGAGAAGGGGAATTTATGATAAGGAATATATGTAAATACACACTACTTTAAAAGATACTTGCATAATATAGAAAGAACATTTAATTCCAACTATAACACATATAAGAGTATATAAATCCATATTATTATTACCACTTTATATACAGATAAGCAGATAGTCAAAAGCAAGGCCATTTAGCTCAGTAAACCAGAGATTATTCAGCCTGAAGTTTTTGCACTGTCGTTTTAAAATTTTCTACAACAAGAAGATGGTGGAATCCTCAGCAGTATCATAAAATTATGTGATTAGAAGACTTTTTTTGAGGATAATCCCCCACTCTCTCAGAGTGGCATGCAGAAGTCTAATTCCAAAGGCTTAGCTGCTTGATTCACAACACTCACCAAAAACTGGGAGGATGGTAAGTGGGCTGCAACATCACCATCCATTTATGAACCTAACAAAGACTTACAAACAATACAAAGGCAAAGGGGGATATTCCTGTACCTCTCCGTGGGCACAAGTTAAGTGTCAAGCACTATGAAAGCACAATTAAATCTGTTTAGATTACTGTTGGTACAAATGGAATGTTCTTAATGTTATATTACAAGCATTCTTGAAGTTAATATTCCTGTAATAAGAAAAGACATTGGGGATGGAACAATGTGAGTCCACAGTTATCAGCGGTTAGACTATCCCTTGCTTCTCTGGCTGACTTGAGCAAAAGGACTGTCAATCTGACAGTCAACTGGACTCTCCTTGTACCATTGCACCCTGAATACCATAGATGCTTCAAGACAACTGTATGAAGAGTGCAGTCGATTGCCCTGGCAGCTGAAGATGTAGCACAGCAGCGCTATTTAAAACATTTTGTTTGAATGTTTTTTGCTATAAAAAGTCTCAGCGAACTCTAATTGACCTAATGTCCATCAATGCCTTGGAAAGATGATTGGAACTTTCAATGGCATTCTAGCAGAGAGACTGCTGTGATTGGTGCTAAGAGGCAAGGCCCAAAAAAGTTGTTATGATGCTCCCAAAACAGATAGAACCAGTCCCAATAATCTGATCTGATTGGTCTAAACATCTCTTCTCAAATAACATAAGAAGGATGCTCAGCCTCAATAATTCAACATACTTTAACAGAAAACAGTGGAAGGAACGCATAGGACAGGAATAACCATTACTGTGAAGAAATCAGAAGGCAGAACTATAAACAGCCAGACAACTAATTGACAGGTGAAAAAAACAGTGGTCTGCTCACCTCTGCCCTCCAGATCTCAGGTAGTGCTATCTACTAAGCATCCCAAACATCCAACATTCACTCCTGAGCAGCTCCATCTTCTAGGAGTCCTGTCTCCTAAGCATAATTCAGCAGAGTCAGATATCCAAGTTACCCTGATAACAACTCTAACTGAATAGGGCAGGCATGGGAGATGAGGAAACACAGATATAATAAGAGAGAGGAAAACTGAAACTAATCCAGGACAAAAGGTATAAGGAGTCTGAAAAGAGAACCTGTTACATGCCCTTGTCATCAGAAGAGTTCCAGAGGGCTGTCACCACACAAGACTGAGCCATTGCACTGGTTACTGCCAGGCAAGAGCACAATATCTGAGAGAGCAAGAGGCCTATAAATCTCTAAGATTCAACTTACTGTTTCTCCCTGCTGACAATCACTGCTACCAAAGAAACACCAGGGACAGCAAAAGCTAATGGAGACTTGAACTTGCTCTTCTCCTTGTCTGCCCATGCTTTCTTTCCAGTTTGAGCAAAACAAGCCTGAACATCCAAATAACAGAAGTACCCACAAGGCACAGATACAAACTGAAACAGACTTCACAAGACACAGGCTGCATTGTGAGCAGAGTCAGAATAGAATTAAAGAAACCTCTT
Source organism: Grammomys surdaster (assembly GCF_004785775.1). Lineage (NCBI taxonomy): Eukaryota > Metazoa > Chordata > Mammalia > Rodentia > Muridae > Grammomys > Grammomys surdaster. The sequence continues at coordinate 1,674,655 of NW_021620638.1, read as the reverse complement.
TTGTGGTTTTCAGAGCTGAGTATATAGAACAATCAATCTTCTTGTCTTGAGTAAGGCCAGTTTTTTTATTTACAAATCTGAGGGTGTTGCAATGGGGCCATACTCAAGGTCTACAACTCTAATGATTTTCATGAGGTTTTAAAGGTTATCTCCTCATGAAATTACATTTTCATAACTGTCACTACATACTCAGATAACAAAAGAGGCTACTAGACCTGGGGTAGAGTCACCTAATATAGTGCCTAGATACATAAACTGCAGCTAGTGGCTGTGGCAGTTGAAAGAAAATTTTCCTTATGAAAGGAAACAATAAGGAGAAACTGGAAACACATGGATATCGTGTTGAGGAAAATGAAGGTGGTGTCAAGGAACCACTTTTTGAGTAAGAGACTTTAAAGGACAGAAATGTCTAATGGGGAGTTTTAAAGCTATTTGTTGGATATATCTGGTATAAACATCTTACTCTGCCCACTAGGACTCTTCAGCGATGTCTGAATTGTCCTCCAATGCTTTCCTATTAATGGGTTCTTAGCAGGGAACCAGTTGAGTGCTGAGTTTGATATCTGGGTTGGTGCCCAGCATGGACAGATGCAGAAACTGGAGAGGTGACCCAGCTTAAATGGTCGAGTCATTTCAGTGGAACATGCCTTCCATCATGCTGAGAGCTAAGATTCTAATGTCCTAGTTGTTGTGGGAGGAGATAAAGAAAAAAAAGGAGAGAATAAGGAAAGATGATTACAAGGAAGGGAGGGGAAAGAGTGTGTACAGTGTGATGCACAGGGTTCTTTATTTCCTGTTGTATGAACAGTTTCAGAATTGAGCCTGTCTCTAGCCACAGGTCCTGAATTTCTAAAAATAATGTCTTACTGTATAGCCTTTCTAACCTCCAATTTTCTCTTTGTACACCTTCTTTGTTTGTTACTTCTTTTGGCTATTTTTCAGGGTTTGTGATACTCTTTGAACATTATACAATTATGTATAACATCCATAATTGAAAAAATACATACAATATGAAATGCATAAAAGCAAACCATATGACAGATAAGATTTGATTTTTCCTTTTGCTTTGCTTCCTAAGACTTTTTATATTTAGTTCATTTACTTTTTCCTTTATTAAAAATGGACCTTTTGTATAATAGATTAAATAAAATCAAACATACCAGAATAGGACAAAATGATCAAACAGAAGGAAAAGAGCCCAAGAAAAGACATAAGAAACACTGTAGATGACGAGATCACCCTTTCACACACTCAGGAATCCCATAGAAACACTAAACTGGAAGCCACAGTATATACACAAAGAACCTATGGGCTAAAAAAGAGGGAAATATATATATATACATATATATATATATATATATATATATATATATATATATATATATATATATATGTATGTATATACATATATATGTATATATATACACATTTTAAATATGCTAATTTTTAAATCCATGTCACAACATTTTGAGACAAGGAATCTCCAAAGATGTCATTGAGTTCATTTTGTGTTGGCCTTTTACTGCTGGGCATGGGCATACTCTTTAGAGTAGTTGGTTTGCCAGTGAGACTCTATTGGAGAAAAGTAAATTTTCATTTGCAAGTGAATATCACTTGGAGATAGCTTGTGGGTTAGTGATGGGAGCATGTGTGGTCTTCTCCTTTCAGTCCTAGCACACCATCAGTGTGATTGCTACCTCAGTCTCTGTGTGTCCATCCTTTTAATTTAGAGGGTCTGGTTTCCTTGGTGTCCTCCATCCTCTGGCTCTTACACTCCATCCACCTCCTCTTCTGCTGGGATCCCTAAGCTCTTAGGGGAGGGATTTGAGGGAGAAGAGCCATTTAGGGCTGAATGTTCAAAGGCCTCTAACTCTTTGCATATTTCTGGCTGTGGGACTCTATATTTTTTCCCATTTGAGGCAGTAAAAAGCTTCTCTGATGATGGCTGAATAAGGCCCTGATCTTTGAGGATAGAAGAATGTAATTAGGAGTCATTTTATCAAATTTATTTATTTTTTTTAGATCAGTGGTATTTGGTTTTATTATAAGTCTCTGGGCTAGCTAGTTGTGGTCATACAAGCATTGTCAGATATGGGGTCCATCTTGTGAAATGGTCATTATCTTTATCTTGTAAATCACATAATAGCCTATAGACCTATGAGTTATAAATTGTTTTTAATCAAAATCTTAGAAAGAATATCATTAGAAGTTATTTTATTGTTATGTTATTAAGAATAATAGTATTGATGATTGATGATTGATACAGGTGATTGATCAAAGAAAGAAAGATGCTGCAGGATGGAAAAGTTTCTAAAGCAGCAGGGGGATCAGCCTCTCAAGGCATGAACTCTGAACTCTTTTTGCAGAGCCTCTGTGTTGTTACACAAAAGCCACCTTTAGCAAATCAGTATCTACATACCAAAACTTATCTGATTTAGGGGTTGTCTTGAAAGAACCAAAGAACCATCACCTTGAGCAACTGTCAGCCATATGAGACTTCTTGTTTTGCCAAGCATGTTTCAAGACTAAGCTATGCAACTAAATAGCTGAGCTAGGTCTGAGAATCCTTCGAAAGAACAACCTCATAAAATCTCAAATAACAATCTTTGACAAAAAGGCTACTTCAAAGCCTAGGAGCGATAACTCCAGAATTTATGACTGATACAATGGTTCTACTAAAAGGATGTCTCAGGTTCTTGGTCACTTGAGTAGTGTCAGATATGGGTTCTATCTCATAGAGTGGGTGTTAGGTCAAATCAGATATTGGTTGATTACTCCTACACACTTTGTATCACCATTACACTCCCACGTCATGCAAGCAGGGCACCACTGTAAATTAAAGGGTATATGAATCTGTTAATGTTCACATTTCTCCTTTAGCAACATGCAGATACCTTCATGTTCCAAAGATGCAAGAACATAGGTGCGAATATTCTATATAAGTACCAGCACAGCTTTTTCATGTTAATTGAGTTATGTAGATATTGTCTTCATCAATAGGGCCTTACTATAAGTTTATGGACAGCAATCTGTATTCTTGGCTGACACATAGTCAGCCTGATTTGTTTGGGGGTTTCCATGGAAACTCTTTAGACAAATTCAATAAATCTATTCCCAGTACTGAAAGCTTAATTTGGTGATAAGAGATGTCCAGTTGGAGTTCTGTCTCTCCCATCACTTGGTAATTTCATTTAGATTGCCTTCATATATATATATATATATATATATATATATATATATATATATACACACACACATACACATACACGTACACATACATATACATGATTCTACTATATGAAGTAATGGACTAGAGGAGACAGATCTCCTGAGGAGGAAAATGAATAGCTAGTTATGAGTGAGTTGGGGAGACTGGAATGGGAGGATCAAATGGGAGGGAAGGTAAGAGGGGACAGGTAAGCTTAAGAGTCATTTGACGGGTACCATGGAAGCCTAGTCTCACACTCAATCCTCTTCCTTTGGTCGAGTGCTATAGTTACTGGTGTGTGTCACCATATACAATTAGGCTTTGCATTTTCTTCTATAGCCCATCTGTGCACTAAAACCTTCATTTCCTATGTCATCCCACTCTCAAGACTCCGCTGATTTCAGAAAGAAGACTGCATTCATCATCTTTCCATCACTGTGAGGAAATAACTGAGCTAATCAGCTCACACATACATACAAAAAAAGAGTATATTTAGGCTCACAGTTTGAGGTTTCAGTTCATGGTCTGTTGGTCTCATTGCTTTGTATTTCTAGCAAAGTAGGACATTGTGGTGGCAGCATGTAGCATATTGAAATATTTACCTAAACAGTCAAGAAGCAAAGAGAAAGTTGACGGTTCAGGATCCCACAATCCTCTTGGAGAGACCTAAGAAACTCCTAGAAGATGCCCACCTCCCAATGCTCTGGAACATCTCCCAAATACCTACATCATAGAGGCCAAGCCCTCAACACATGGACTTTTGGGGTCACTCAACACATAAACTGGGTTACAGAAGAAACTAATAACTCCCATCCAAACTTCCCCGAAAGACTCTTCTAGCCTCCTAGCCAAAAGTCCCAGTCCATTAATCTAACCTTGCTTTCTATCTTCTAGAACAGTCTGGCCTGCTTCATTTCATGTAGGCAGTTTCCCTTTACACCTCTCTTCATCCCTCTTTTTAAACAACCAAAGCTCTCCATGTATCAGCCCCACCCCTGTAGGAGGGCCTCCCAGTTTTTCTCAGTCCATCGGCACACCTTCATTAGTCTCTCTGTCTACCTCATGTCCTCCCAATGGTGTGCTCCTTATAGATCAGATAGTGTGGGGACATAATAAACTTCTTATAGATGTCAATCACTAACAATTTAAAGATGATGTGGCTTTGATATTCCCTGAAGTAGACTGAAGTAACTTGTCTTGAGAAAGCACTTCCTCCCAAAAAAAAAAAAAAAAAAAAGAAACATAAAAGCCGGGCGGTGGTGGCGCACGCCTTTAATCCCAGCACTCGGGAGGCAGAGGCAGGCGGATTTCTGAGTTCGAGGCCAGCCTGGTCTACAGAGTGAGTTCCAGGACAGCCCGGGCTATACAGAGAAACCCTGTCTCGAAAAAAACCAAAAAAAAAAAAGAGAGAAAGCACTTCCTCTCTGGGGTGTGTGGCTCAGTGGTAGAATTTTTTCCTCAGCATTAATGAGGCCACAGACTCAATCTATAACACAGTTATTTAAACAATAAAAAAAAAGATCTAATATCGAGTGTTCCCTCTTGGAGGCATTCCAACTTGTTGACATTGTAACGATTGTCAACTAAAATGTTCACTACTAAAAATTGCAGTAAGATTGAAAACTATTTTAGTCCTTAGAAAGATTTGCTTTGAAGTCCTGGGTATTAAACCCAATGCTTCATGCATGCCAAACAAGTTCTGTCACTAAGCTACAACCCCAGCCAATAATGTGTAAATCATTTAACATTTTGGTGTATTGGACAGCATTCACAGCCGCTCTTGGCTCCATGCAACCCGTGAGCCACAACTGAAACTGGCCTTGGGAAATTTCTTCTGAAAAACTTTTCTCCTAAAACATTCTCTCAGATGCTGTAAAGCCAGTGTGGTCTTCTTAGTCATTCATTCTTGCAATGCTGGTGTCTATGCCTTCACGGTACGTGGAATGGTGCACAGTGAAATGCCCATGACCTCCCTTTATCTTCCAGCACTCATCTGCACTGTCTGTGTTCTAATCCAATTTTGTTTCTGGGGTGAGGAATAGATTTGATGGGCATATTACAGAAGCTGGGGACACACATGGGGTTTCTGTTCCTCAGCCAAGTTCTTCACACAGACCTCAAGGTGACAAATGTGTTTAGCAGGATTCTATACACACAGAAATGACTACCTCTCCCTGGTGCTTTAATTGTACAGAGAAATTCCGTCCTCCCAACAGATCCACATGGAAATGAAAGAATATTTTAGTATATTAAGTATCTTATTCATCCTATACATACCACCCATTTAGAAAAGACACAAAATTACTACGAGGTTTATGTCCTTTTCCTTACTCTGATGGCCAGCATTACTCTTCAGAACCATACATTGCCTTCCTTGAAAATGCCTCAAAGTGCTTCTCTGAACAAAATCAGTCCTAACAAAGGAGTAGATGCTGCTGAGTGCTGTGTCCAAGTGCTGCCTCAGAAGGCTTCTTACAGTTCAACATCATTTGAGCATGATGGATGAAAATGAGCAAAGGGAGGAAGGAAGCTAGAACGACTGAGAGAAACAGAAAGAAAACTGAAAACAAGATATATGGAGCCAGGCGTTTCCAGAGAAACAAAATGAGTATGGAAGAGTGTGCACCACCCAGCAGAGCAGACTGGCAGAAATGCATCAGGCTGGCAGAAAACCTCCTCCATCCGTGCCTAAACCTGGCCTTCTCTGGGATGTCACACAGCAATTACCTCCCCATCCCACCCTGATTCCTCATTCTCTCCCCCCAAAGAGGGACCCAGCACCGCAGGAGAGCAATGAGGAAGGGCATCTCTCAGTAACAGAGTAAAAAGTAGATGATGGGGAAAAATAACAAGAAGGTGGGGAAAATCACTGGTGGGAAGAAAAGGGAGAAAATGCAAGCAGAGGGAAGCAGGTTTCAGGATGGCTACCTCTGGGAGGCCATTTTCCCACTGTGCAATAATGCTGATGGGAACAGCGTAGGCATGGGCTGGTCCTCACCTACACACTGCATCTGGACAGCCCAGAGGTCTTTCCCTCTCCTCTCTGTAACTATGACATCAGCTACTTGAGACACCAGAGTGCCTCAATTTTGGTCCCTGACCCTTTAGTGCTTAAGTGATTGTGGATTACATTTAGGAATTGTTGTCCATGTCTACAATTCTCAAGGGGCACAATATTCTGCAACTTACATGCAAACATTTCCATAAAACAATGAAAAATACAGTATGTTATAAAAATTTTTAAACCTATTTCGAAACTGAGAAAGAGAAGCAGCACAAACATTACACGATGTTAATAGTTCTTGACTACACAGTGGGCAGACAGTTCTATTCTCTCAGTACTTCAGGATGCTTGAGGTTTTCACTTATAAAATAATTGCATAAGTAAATAAATAGATGTAATTATTATGTCAATTAAAATTCTAAATGATGTTTTTAAATTTGGGGTTTAAGATCTGTAAAATAAAGCACCAGAAAATAGCGTCACACCAGCCCCCTTCTGAAAGGTGGTATGGCAGGCGCGCCTGTTTCTCCTCCCTGTTGCTTCTTCTGCTCCTGGTTGGAGTCCTTAGCAGTCCACAGAACCACCTTGCCTGCAGCTTCTCTCTTGTCTTGTTTTACCATGCTCCTGCCCTTCCACCCTATACTAACTCAAACACAGACTAGAGTGGCTTCTTCCCGGATTCACATAAACATTCACTGTAGGTAGTTCACTATACTCCCTCAGTGAAGGTTATGGAGTGGCTTTCTCTTGTGCATCTCTAAAGCAGAAGCAAAAACTGAATGCAGACATCCCTTATTGCCAGCAGGAGCTTTGTTCCAGGCTACTATGGATACCAAGGTCCCACAGATGTTCAAGGTTTGCAGATGAAATGGTGCAGTATTTACATGTAACCTACATTCATACACCTATGCCTTTTGAATAGTCTCTCGCTTACTTTTAACAACACTACATACAGCATAAATGTTACATAAATAGTTGCTATACTAGACTGTTTAGGCAATTATGACAAGAGAAAGTTTGCACTGTAAATATGTCATTATAAACACAATTTTCCCAAATATTTTTATTCCAACAGTGGTTAAATCTAGAGATATAGAACACTGGTGTATTTTGAAATCTGAAGTTACTGAAACTCAGTCTTCCCTTGTGGCTTTTTAATGAGTGACATAGTCCAGCACTTTTCTCTTACAGGTCTCTCACTACCAGAGAAAGAGCAGCAAGGCTTTTTGAAATCCCTACCAGCCCCAAAAGGACAAGATCCCAGCCCCTTGTTCATTTTTCCCTGGCCATTTCTTCTCCACACCCAGCCTCTGACCTGCTGCTCAGTGCAGTTAGCTTGGCCACTTCCCTCCCCACTCTCCATGCATTCTGAATTCAACTCCATTCCTTATGCAGAGCCTTCCAGTTCCCTCTGTCTTGTGCCCTCTGCCTCTAAACCATGGATCTGTGCATATGTTAGGGGAGGCTGTCCCCATAGCTGCTACATATCTATTAATTCATTTGGTTAAGTGAAAATTCATTTGCCCCTTGAGAGCAATTATGCTGGCAGAGGGCAGAAGCACAGTTGAAGTGCTTGTTTTAAAGCAATTTTTTAAACTCTTGCTACTCTGAACTGCAACTTCACCGAAGAGCCCTATTTAAAATGTGACAGGCACACAGGGGCAATTTGTATGGAAATTGTCTGCCAAGCATGCCACAGGAAAGCAGTCCTACTGAAATGAGTTGGAAGAATCCAACCCAGCATTTGCCTGGGTGACTAGCCTGGAAAAGGACAATTGACAAGATGAAAAGAAGTCTACCTCCGACCTGCTTTCCAGACCTGTTATCTGCCTAGCTTCATTTGCATTCCTTCCTCAGCTCTGCAGCTGACAGCTCTACTCAGTCTTTTTTGGACCCAGATCTCAATCAGGAGCTTCTCGGCTCTGTCTTCCTGGAATCTTTGCTTTCTCCACATTATCCCCAGTCCTCATATCACATGAATCATTTCTGCCAACTGACCCTGTCCCTGTTCATGACATTTCTCCCTCAACTCAGCTGTCACAAGGTGCTTCTTGCAGCGATGACAATTTCACCCTTCTACCTTGGAAAGGACCAGTAACTCCTCTCTCTCTCTCTCTCTCTCTCTCTCTCTCTCTCTCTCTCTCTCTC
>NW_021620638.1:1654854-1666285 GCF_004785775.1 Grammomys surdaster | reverse complement strand
CTCTCTCTCTCTCTCTCTCTCTCTCTCTCTCTCTCTCTCTCTCTCTCTCTCTCTCTCTTCTCATCTTTTGGAAATCTGTATTGCCAGAAAAAAAGCACCAAAATATTAGTGGTCTAAAACTATAAAACCACTGAAAGGATTATTCATTGCTAGTGAGCCTTCCATTTGAGATACAATGAAAAATTCGGGACAATAAGAAAAAGAAAATTATTAAAGAGTCTAAATTTCCCATACCCATTACATGAAGCTTCAGGAAGTACTCAAACAACAGCTGTACATGCACTCCTGGATAAAGACATGCTCTTCAGACACAGGGCCATCTGATCCTAAAGCCACCAAAGTTATCCAAGCAGCCAGTAAGACCTTTCCTAAGGTGATACAGCTGCCTCCATTCTCTGGTTATTTCATTTGGGTCACATGTTATTATCAGAAACTTATCTTACTAGTTTGGGACACTCTGGGATAAATTTCATCATAACTTGGGTAGAATTATAAAAGGAGGTAAGTATTTCTAAATGTTAGCTTTTTAGTCTATGATTTGCCAAAGCCAAATATTCTCCTTCATTGCTGTAATTTAATCTACCTGCAGGACATTTACATCTCATTGTATTTCCCCAGCAGTCTATTTATTCATCTACCCTGATGAACTCAACGGGTCTCCAGAAAGAATGACATAGTGCACAATGCTACCATTGTAGAAATGAAGGGGGCTATTCTTTAAAGAACCTTCCTCCCTTTCCATGTTCTTACAGGTACAACCATGTAGTGAGCTCTCTGTGGCTGATCCTGACTTGGCAACTTCTCATCCTGGACTAATCAGACTTCTTCCTTTAAAGTTGTATGACAGAAGTTTGAGTGATGCAGGCTTTTCTTCTCGAGAGGAAAGAGTTGAAAAATTATAGATCCAGTGGCACCCCTGTGTCTAATTCATGGCTCCTGCTCACCATGAAAGAAAAAAATGAATGCAAAACAATCCAGAAAAGCAGGAGTAAATGTCATCAAGAGAGTTGAGAAGCATCAGGGGTTTTCAAAAGGGTCATGATGACACTTGCCCAGACTTTTGCTGTATGGCTGTGTTGGTGATTGATTTTGTTGTCCTGGTATTAGTTTTTTACTTTATGAACTATGTTGATTTTTCCAGGAAATCTTGTTTTGCTTCAACTGACTCAAGCAATATTCTATTACAACAAAATCAGCAGATAACTATCCAATAACCTATAATTTAATTATTTTATCAGTTACTCAGCGATGTGATGACTGTGTGCCAGAACTTGTGCCAGGCCTTAGAGAGGTAGGAATAAACAGCTTGCATAACACCATGGAAGTGTCAGAGCCTGGAGGAGGAAAATGGGCAGCTCCCTTTCCTGAGCTGCAGGACAGAAGCTCCCCGTCCTTGCGTGCACTGCCACTGTCCAATGCCACGTTAAAGGCTCTGGAAGGTTTTACTGTGGTAATAAATGGTATTTGGTAATATTCTGTCCTGCGACTCCAAAGCCTTTCAACAAACTATGTCAAATATCAGGACAATCTTGCTGAGGGTCTCTGAAACAGAGACATCATACCCAACAGTCATCACATCAGAGCAAAAACATCCCAGAAGGCTAAAGTCATTTCCCTTTTTTATCTAATCTTAATTTGGCTTTATAAATATGATTCTTTACTGAATAAGAATGAGCCAGTGGCAGAGAACTAGGGAAAATGAAGAATGGAAAAAACATTTAGTCGGCCTAGCTTAATTTCCTTAAAATATAATAATTAACTTTATTTATGTGTTTTTGTTTAGTTTTGTTTGAGACAGGGTCTCCCTCTGTAACTTAGGGGCCACTGAAATTTATGATTCTCTTGTCTCACCCTCCCAAAGTACTAGAATCATTGGTGTGCACCAAATTAGCAGCTTGATTAATTAGTATCTGCTTAAGAGCCCACAGATACCCAAAGGCCTAATCCTCCAAGAGTGAGCTGACCATCAAAGTTTAGGATGTGCAATCTTATAAGGTCACATGTACTTAGCCAAAGAGCAGCATGAGATTGCACGCCAGTGTTTACATACAAAAAGAATGCAAGCTTTCTGTTTATAAGGGGCATTACCATACCTACTCTGAGGACTACAAGGCCCAGTACAATTGACTTGTGCACTGGATTCACCTAAAGAGTATCACAGGATGTTAGTCTTTGAATATCGTGTGTGTGTGTGTGTGTGTGTGTGTGTGTGTGTGTGTGTGCAGCTAAGTTTGAGAGCTACTGTTCCAAGGTATCACCCAGAAAGGAAAAGCACATAGTAAAATGAACAGACATGAAGCAGTGTCTGTCCAGGCTTAAGAGGCCACAAAGTCTTCTCAAAGAAGGCATATCTAAACAGAAAGTGACAGCTAGTCAGGTGGTAATGCTGGAGAAATGGGAGATGAGAGTTAAAAGTAAAAAGAACAGGAAGTGAATACATAGGAAAGTACCCTGAAAGAAGAGAACCTGGTATGTTGGAAAAGATTAAAAAAACAATGAAAGAAGGCCTTACAGAGGAGATAAGACATGAGGTGATAAGATAAGCTGGGAATAGAAAACAGAGCCAAAATCAAATTTGACATTCTGGCATATAATTCATTCATAAAGCACCAGAATGGCATCCTGAGGTCTGCTAAAGGATACTAAAAAACAACTATGAATGATGTAGGCAACCTTCCTCTTGTTTCCATATGCATCAGAATAACTCCTAGGGCCAGGCCTCTAATAAGATCAACCTAGTAACAGCATGGTCAGTGTGCATACATCACTGCATTAATGACAGATCCTTCCCATTTTAAGAGTTATTCATATCTCATCATTGTTTGATATATGTATATGTGTATCCTTTCCAGCACATCAAAGCAGCTGCAGCATCTCATTAACCTTCACTCACCGCCCTGGAGGACATGACAAGGTAAATTATATTAGGGAAAATTGGAGGCACTTAAAGTTTGAAGGACTTGCCAAAAGCTCAGTGTGATAAGGTAAGAAAACGCCAAGTTCCAAGACAGCTTTTATCCCCTCATTCGGAGACTCCAATTCATCTGTAAGGTGACATTGCTAAGAGGAACAGGTCAGCCTGGAGCATCTCCACTGAGCAGGGCATCACCAAGCTTCAAGCTAACCTGCACTTAGGGAAGAAATAAGAGGGGAATAAAATTGCTTTCTGTTCAGGGAAACTCTTCCAATTTCAATTTCAGGGAAAATAGTTAATTGTGAACTGAGCTCTAAAGGGAGGAAAGACCGCTTTGGGCTCCTGGGGGATACAGATTTGGAAAGCCCCACTGGTAATAAAAACATACCAGCCACTTTCTATTTGCCCTCATGGATGAAAGCTTAGAGTCTGCTTGTCTAAAGCGGAAACACTTTGGATTTGAACCAACCTGGTAGGTTTTTACTAACTCAGCAAGTATACATTGAGGTTGACTCATTTATTCCTTTTTGGATCAGCCCACTGTATTCCCCCAGGAAACTGCCAAGCCCTTATATGATCTGATTTTCTTCTACTCTGCTCTTGCCTCTCACCTGGTCACTGCAGCAATTTGACCTCTTAGTTATAGCACTGAATTCAAACAAAGTAAACTCAGGAAATGGAAGAAATGATTTGAAATGCATTGAATGCATTTAATGCACCTCAAATCACCAGCAGACTTTAGACTGATTGACCCCAAATTGCCTGTAGCCTGTAGGTCTGAGTTTCTACATTTCCAATGTACTCCATTCGGAGTCTACTTTTTCTGAAGTTCTGAACTGGCCTCTCCCCTATTTCAAAACTATCTTCCCTATCACCCTGCTTTGGGTTCCATTGTTAGAGAATTATATGGCTATGAAAGGTCTTTGCCTTTCCAGAGTCTTCTTCAAAGTACACTATCCCTGAAGGATTAATATTTGATGCTCTTTCTCTCAGCTAATAGTATTCAGGATTATGTTTCAATTGATTGAAATTTAAACCAAAATGGAATATTAAGACTCTGGATATTCAATAGCCAAAGTCAGCAGACAGCAAGGAAGAAAATACATCAGTGATAATATCCCCTAAAGAAAGGAAGGCAAACAAGAAAATGAGATGCTCAGAGGAAAGCCACACCAGAGGACATCACAGAGATCAGGCTGCAGAGTTAGCTTTGGGAGTATATCCCACTTCTGTTGTGAGGGAAGCCCACCAGAGACCACCACAAAGACATTCTTAAAATGAAAAGGAAAGTCTTTTTTGCCAGCCAGTGACTGTATGGGGCACTTGTCCAACTTATGCTTCCCTGAAACTTTAAGCTCTATTTTATTTCTGCACAAACCCCACATCCTAGTTGTTACATGTTGATCAGCAAGAAGCAGAACTACAGAAGCCAGAAAGCAAGGTTAGTAGATTTTTCTGGAATTCTGGACTAGGTCTTTGATGAGGCAGGTCTTTCTTCCCATTTGGTCCTACATGCTGAGTTTTAAGGTCAGAATGGTGCTTCTAACATGGAATCATCTGACATACATCTGACCTGGGACTGTAAATTACACTTCTTTTACATGTGGTTGCTAATCTTTCAAATAGAAATGTTTATCTACCTCCAGCCCATCCCCAAGTTAGGAGAATTAAAAATAGTGTGTGTAATCTTAAATGTGGCCAAACACTAAGTATCAGCTAGCTGAACTTAGTAAAATGGATTGTCTTACCTTTGGTGACTTTGAGGCTTGTGTGAGAAATCTGTGGAGTATTATCACACAATACATAGCCCTGATGTGTGATTATAAGGTTTAGCTTCCTCTGCTCCAAACCCATCAACATCCCTAGCATCTAATGATCATTTTCCTTAGAAACAAACACACATTGAAGACTGATCTTGGCTATATTTTGTTATTCTGTTCCATATTTCAAATGTCCATTCCTGTTCTTTTAGTCCTTGCCTAACTACCATTGCCAATTATTCCCCCAAATGGTAGCAGCTAAAAAAACAATAAAGCAAAGCAAAAATCTGATGTTATGAAAGTTGGGTTGTGAGTGAGGCTGTAGAACTGCTCTCTTTAAAGAGTAGGTCTGAGTAGGCAGATCCAAATATCTATTGTAAGGAAGGAGTATCTCAGCAACTCTACCCTGAGATGGCACCTACTCCCAAAAGCTAGAGATTTGAGGAGTGCCACCATTGCAGCTATATAATAAGGTCTGGAGAAGGGGGCCCTCTCTCCTCTAGGACTCAAATAGCCTCAAGCCAAGAATCAAAAGCAAAATTGCCAGCATATGTTTTTTTCTTCCACCAAATGATGTTCAATTTGGTTGGTGATGATGTTTTTTAAATCTCATTTAGTGTAAATTCTGTTTTATATAATCTAACATATGGGCCTCAAAGCTACTGAGCAGAATGGCTATATGGTGTTATAAGTCATATTAGCAGGATGGGGAGCAGTTAAAAGGTATTTTAAAAATTAGGTTACTAGTTTGGTGTGTTTGGTGAAAAAAAGTCATAACTTGAGCTGATGAGATGGCTCAGTGGTTAAGAGCACTGTCTGCTCTTCTGGAGGTCATGAGTTCAAATCCCAGCAACCACACATTGGATCACAACCATCCGTAATGAGATCTGATGCCCTTTTATGGGGTGTCTGAAGAGAGTTACAATGTACTTACCTATAATAAATAAAAACCTTTGGGCCAGAGTGAGCAGGGCCGAAGTGAGAGGGAAAGGGGAAGCAGATAAAAACATCCTAACTTACAGGTTTAGGATCTAGGTAATTTTAAGACAGAAAGTAAGATGCTGAGATAGACATTGGATGGAGAGCCATATTTCAATTATCTCATGCTCTCTGCACAGTTTTCTCATTTGTGAAGCAAGATTTGTTTTGAGTCAACTATGGAGTAAGGCCTTCATCCCATGTGCAATATCTATATAACCCACACCACTGCCTGCCCTGAAGACTGAATGCAGACACAGAACCCAAGGTACTATAGTGGCCAGATTTCTCAAAGATAAACTAAAGATTTGAATGTGCCTGTGTGTGGTTTATTGTGATGTATTGATCCACATTCACAAAGTCCAATATCCCATCATCTATCATCTGTAAGACGAACACTCACAAAAGCAGCTCAAGGCTGGTGAGCTGATGTTGTAGACACCAAACTGAGTCTGAGGTTTTAGATCCAGGAACACCGAGGGTGAAGGTCTATTGGCAGCTCTAGCAAACAGGCAGAGAGTGGAAGGAAACAACACTCCTCTAGCAACCTCGAGCATATTGGAAAAACTTATCAGAAGGCCACCTGATTCTTCAGTGCCCTGATTCAAACTCTATCTTCTCCTGAAAATATTCCTAGGCACACCCTCAAAAAAGTGTTTAATCTGATATATGAATATCCCATACACCAGTCAGACTGGCACATAAAATGTTTCTCTTTGGTTTGATAGCACAATAGATCACTAATGCAGCTCCATGTAACTTGACAGCTACATGCCCCGAGAAGTCCTCCAGCAAATACCTTTGCCGTTGTATGAACACTGTAGAGTGCATTCACATAAACAAAGTACGGCTATGATGTCAGTAGACAATAAAATAATTATAGAAGCACTATCCTATACACATCCCAGATGTCACTGTGTGATGCATGACTGAATCTGTCAAGAGTCCAGGATAAAGGAGGTCATGTTTGTTTGGAAACAACTTGACACTCACTCTGTAGCCCAGGCTGGCCTTGAACTAAGTACGAGGAATACAAGCATGAATCACTATGCCCAGCTTTGTCCTTCGTTAGTGTGTGTTCCTGTGTGTGTTTGAATACTCATATGTGCACAGTATGTGTGTGTACATAGGTGTGAAGGACACAGGTTGACTTCCGGTATCTTGCTTAGACTCTTCATTTTTTTAAAAGATGTCTTTTCACTTTTTAAAGCTTACTTTTGTTTTTAACAATAGGATACATGTATATAATGCATTGTGGTTACTGTCTTCAAAAACCCCATTTTCTTCTTTGCATCCATATCAGCCACCTCTCTACAGTGCCCTTCTCAAATTCATGACCTTTGGTCTGGTCCTGTCACTCCCATTTAACCCAAACTGTATGTGTGACCGCTACGGAACTATCTGTTAGAGCCTAGTGGATCATCAGTGAGTACATAATGAAAGCAATGACTTAACTCTCCCTGAATTAGTTCAGCAGCAAGTAGAGTCCCCAGCCCCTTTTCATCCAACCCCGACTACTGGCACACCCATTGTCATGAGGACCCAGTGCAAGCATCAACAGCCACTGAGATTCTGAAACTTGGACCACCGTGTCTTTCCCAGCAGAAGACATTCTCAGCCCTGATCCAGCTTCTAGCTTTGGTTCTTTTCATCTCCCCTTTGGCAAGGTGTCCTAGTTTGCTTTCTGTTGCTGTGATAAGTACTATAACCAAAAGCAACTTGGAGAGAAAAAAAAACTTATTCAGTTTATACTTCTACAACCTAGTCATCATTGGGGATAGGAATTGAAGCAAAAGCCTGGAGGCAGAAACTGAAGCAGGGGGGCGGGGGCTGCAGCAGTTACTGCTAACTGAGATTGGTTTTTTTGTTTGTTTCTTTGTTTCTTTGTTTTGGGGTATGTTGTTGTTGTTTTGGTTTGGGGGTTTTTTGAAACAAGATTTCTTTAATCCTGGCTGTTCTATCTAGAACAGGCTGACTATCTAGACCAGGCTACCCTTGAACTCACAGTAATCTGCCTGCCTCTGCCTTCTGAGGGCTGAGATTAAAGACATGTGCCGTGCCTGACTCACTTGCTTAATTCAACCTAGTAACCTGCTTAGGGGTGGCACAGCACTCAGTGGGCTGACCCTCCCATATCATTAATTAAGAAAATACCCCACAGACGTGCTATAGACAAATCTGACAGCTTTTTTCTGAGTTGAGATTTCCCTTCGCAGATGAATCTTGCTTGTGTCAAACTGACAGGAAAAAAAAAACAACCTGCATACTGAACTTTAGTAGGTTGGAATAAATGTCTTATGAGAAGAGGAGTGCTCATACTTCACTCATGCTTGATACCTTGCCCACCTGTGAGCCTCGGCATTATCGATTATTCACTGGAAAGAAAGGCTTCGTTCTGATCAAAACTGACAGAAACATTTGTCTAGGAATATAAACAAATATTTGCCAGGCAGCTTGACATTGTGACAATTCAATTAAACTATAAATAACTTTACCCTAGAGCCTGAAACTTCCCCTACCAGGCTGTTTGTTTGTTTGTTTGTTTGTTTAACCAGGTTTCTAGTGCAGGAACTGAATTCTCTCCTGTGGAGTGGGCCTTGCAAATTAGAAAGCATTTGGTCACCTACACAACTGTATTGCTCCTTTGTGCACATATTTGTACATCCTACATGACAGGTTAGTCTCATAGTTCATAGGGGCTGGCTAAGACTACTGATGTCTCTGTCCTCTCAGCTACCTGCAAAATACTTTTCAGTACCGTGAGTTTTGTTTGGCAGACAGGAAGCTTCAGCTCAGCTCTAGCTTGGTTTATCTATATTGTACAACCAATGTGTGCAGTGTCTTCAGCAACAGGCTCATAGCCTCTAGCTCTGTCTACCTTATTTTCTGAAACAGAGTCTCTCACCAAACTGGAAGTTTGCCTGTTTAACTGTTCGGGTTGCCCAGCAAGCCCCATGATTCTGCCTTTCTTCACTCCCCAACCTCCCCACAGCATTGAGAGTTATAGGCACTGAATCTGGCATTTCTAATGGGTGCTAGAGAGCTAAACTTAAGTCCTTGTGCTTGACTCATAAGGATTTTACCAACCGTGGCATTTCCCTAGCTCCTTCCTGAGTTTTTCATAGTCACAGTCTAATTTATCCTTAGCAAGATGAAGGATGTGTAGAAAGGGCATAGTATATTCGTTTGGGAAATTAGCTAAAAGAAAATCACCCCAGAATATAGTTCAACAGTCTTTTGGATGGTTGGCATGCTGACCTTTCAAACACCAAATGAAAATTCAAATCCAGGCAATATGTGTTGCCTTAAAGATAATCATTTAAAAAAAATCAGCAAAGATGAAAGTCCTCATAAATCCTGATTCTCTATACAATTATAGTAGGTTGAATAGAGGTCCCAAAGAATATTCCCACTTCTTAATTCCTAAAACATAAAACATAAACCTATTTCCAAAAGGGATATTTGTAGAAATAATAATAAATGTTGTCATTTGATGTATTAAAATAACCCTAGAGTCAGTAACACTAAAGAAAAGGACATAAAGAAGAGGACAAGAAATTGGGACCATGGAGAGAGATTGGCTTAAAATAGTCAAAAAAGCCCATGAATATCCATAGGCCCAGAGACTGCAAGAAACAAGGAATGGTATGTTTCTGAGCAGGAGCAGCAACAACAACAACAAAGTTTGTCTTTGGCTTTGGATTGTAGAACTATACAAGAGTAAATTTCTATTTTCTTTGGGCCACCAAATTTGGTGTAATTTTATGATATCAGGAGACTATTTCAGCACATACAGAGCAATGATAGCCATAGAGTGGCCCAAGTCAGGCCACAGAAGGAGGGAGCATTGTGCAAAGGATATGACATAGATTTCTACCTTCCTGCTTCCTCTGACCCTCTGACAATCACTGTTGCAGCCCCCAAGTTGTAATCCCTGGGATCTCACCACTGACCTGTGCCAAATTAGCCCTCAATGGTATCACTCTGCCCCTCAAAGTCTGCTTTCATCTTAGCTTCATCCTACAGATCAGTCAACTCCCAACCTAATTGTTCAATATAATTCTGACTTCCCAGAACATGTATGTCGGTGTTGAAAAAAAACATGCTGGCCGGGCGGTGGTGGCGCACGCCTTTAATCCCAGCACTTGGGAGGCAGAGGCAGGCGAATTTCTGAGTTCGAGGCCAGCCTGGTCTACAGAGTGAGCTCCAGGACAGCCCGGGCTATACAGAGAAACCCTGTCTCGAAAAACCAAAAAAAAAAAAAAAGAAAAAAAACATGCTGCCATGCTCGACATCTTCCCATTCACTCCTGTGCTACCCAAAGAAAAAATGTCCAACAATGCACACATACCTCAGAATTCTGGCCAACATTTGGCACCTGAAGAATGGATCAAGAAAGAAAGCAAGGCAGTAAACAGGTGCCATAAAGTGTTTGATAAAGAATTGTTCCAAGGCCTGAGCACAGAGCAGATCTCAGGTGGCAGCTCTGTACTCAGCTTCACAAAACCCAGAGGAAGAGGGCCTCCCAGGAGCTATAACTCGGGCAGCAGCTCAGATAAAGGGTCTGATAAAAAAAAGAGAGAGAGAGCTTACTTAATTCATATTATTTTCAAATGTCTCTAGGAGATGCTAACTGTCTAAAATCTTATTTTAAGCTCTCCACAAAAGAATTTAAGTCTCTGTTTAATATTCTCAAGAGAGATGTAAATCCTAATTTCTCTCAACAATTAATTGACAAAAGAGAAGTAATCTCACAAAAAGTAGATTAATTGATATATTACATTATTATCGATATATTAATCAATATGTTATATGGTCTGATTAGTTGTTGGCTGTGCTATAACAGTTCTTTAATAAAAGGGATTATTAATATAGATTTATATTTCTTTTTTTTTTATTGGATGATTTATTTACATTTCCTATGTTGTCCCCTTACCCCATCCCCCACCACCCCCTCGGAACCCCCAATCCCCTCGCCCCTCCTCCTTCTTCTCTGTGGATGTAACCTCTATCTACACCCCCCCACTCCCACCTCCCCACCCTCAAAATTCCCACCCCCTGGGGCATCCAGCCTTCATGAGGTCAAGGTTCTCTTCTTCCACGTATGCCCAGCAGGGCCCTCCACTTTTACATATTCAGCTGAAGCCCTGGATCCCCCCCTAAGTGCTCCCAGGCTGGTGGTTTAGACCCTGGGAGCTGTGGTTGGTTGGTATTGTTGCTCTCCTCATGGTGCCACAAACCCTTTCAGCTCCTTCAGTCTTCACTCTAACTCCTCTATTGAGAACCCCATGATCAGTTCAATGGCTAGTTGTGAGCATCTGCCTCTGAATATGTCTGACTCTTGAAGGCCTCTGAGGAGATATCCATATCAGGCTCTTATCAGCATGAACTTCCTGTCTTCCACATCAGCATCTACCTTTGGTGATTGCACATGGGATAGATACTCAGGTGGGGTGGTCTTCAGATGGCCCCTCCTTCAGTTTCTGTCCCTCACTTTGTCTCCATATTTGCTCCCTTGAGTATTTTGTTGCTCCTTCTAAGAAGGACCGAATCACCCTCACTTGGTCTTCCTTCTTTATGGGCTTCATGTGGCCTGTGAGTTGCATCTTGGGCATTTCAAGGTTCTAGGCTAATATCCAATAATCAGTGAGTGAATACCATGTGTCTTCTTTTGTGATTGGCTTACCTCACTCAGGATGATAATTTCTAGTTCCATCCATTTACCTAGGAACCTCTCGAATTCATTGTTTTTAATAGCTGAGTAATACTCCATTGTGTA
>NW_021620638.1:1637922-1649854 GCF_004785775.1 Grammomys surdaster | reverse complement strand
TACACAATGGAGTATTACTCAGCTATTAAAAACAATGAATTCGAGAGTTTCCTAGGTAAATGGATGGAACTAGAAATCATCATCCTAAGTGAAGTAAGCCAATTACAAAAGAACACACATGGTATTCACTCACTGATTATTGGATATTAGCCCAGAACCTTGAAATGCCCAAGATGCAACTCACAGGCCACATGAAGCTCTTAAAGAAGGAAGACCAAGTGGGGGTGATTCAGTTCTTCTTAGAAGGAGCAACAAAATACTCAAGGGAGCAAATATGGAGACAAAGTGAGGGACAGAAACTGAAGGAGGGGCCATTTGAAGACCTTTCCACATGAGTATCCATCCCATGTGCAGTCACCAAAGGTAGATGCTGATGTGGAAGTCAGGAAGTGCACGCTGATAAGAGCCTGATATGGATGTCTCCTCAGAGGCCTTCAAGAGTCTGACATATTCAGAGGCAGATGCTCACAACTAGCCATTGAACTGATCATGGGGTTCTCAATGGAGGAGTTAGAGTGAAGACTGAAGGAGCTGAAAGGGTTTGTGGCACCATGAGGAGAGCAACAATACCAACCAACCACAGCTCCCAGGGTCTAAACCACCAGCCTGGGAGCACTTAGGGAGGGATCCAGGGCTTCAGCTGAATATGTAAGAGTGGAGGGCCCTGCTGGGCATAGGTGAAAGATGAGATCCTTGACCTCATGAAGCCTGGACGACCCAGGGGCTGGGAATTTTGAGGGTGGGAAAGTGGGAGTGGGGGGATAGGTAGGGGTTACATCCACAGGGAAGAAGGAGGAGGGGTAAGGGGATAGGGGGTTCCCGGGTGGGTGGGGGATGGGGTAAGGGGACAACATATGAAATGTAAATAAAATATCCAATAAAAAATTATAAAAATATAATTATATAAATATAATTATTATATAAAAATAATAATAAAAAAAAGAGAGAGAGCATGAAAAATGTTAGAGAAGGCCCTGAAAAAAGTCAGAGACAGAAAAAGAAAGATGAGTGCTGGTACAAGAATTGGTTTTCAGCTTCTCCATAGTTGTCAACCCTATCTCCTCTCATCTTGGGACCATTATTTGGGTTCTTTTTGCTTATTTTTTCTGTTCCTTGGGCCTCAAATAGGCTGACTAACTCTGTGAAACAACAGACAAACAACTTGGTAGCAAAACTTATTCAGATACAGTATCATAAGTTAGCTATGGAGGACCACGAGACTCAAGATGAGGTTGTTACTTTATCCAGGGTGTTCCCAAAACCCATCTCCTCCCAACCTAAAAGAGGGGACTTCCACCCCTAGACCAAGCTGAGAGGGGCCACCCAGAACCCCCTCTGACAGGCTACCTGAATTCTTGCTTAGGCTGCGAGGCTAAGCACTGCAAGGGAATATAAATAAAAGTTAAAAATATCTCTCTGGGTTCCCTGAGGGACAAGCCTGACTGCATAGGGGTTGATGTCAAAAGTATCCCCTCTCTAGGAAAAAGACATCGGGAAGGGTATGGCCCTCATGCCTCACTGGACAATGACAGGGGGACTGGAGCCACTACAAGGTCCCCTTCAATTACTGGAGGTCAGGCCTCTATCCCCGCCTTAGCAAGATTAGAATCACCACAGCCCTTCTATACTTAGAGAAGGGAGGAGATGTCAGGGGCAGCCCTGCTTATACACTGAAGGCCTAAAATCAGCCATAGGCCTAAAATCAGCAATAGGCCTGTCATACATGTATACTAACACCAAGTCTTGGGTCTCTGTGAATAAACACTGAAACAGATGGCTATAAGCTGTTGTAAACAGGCAGTTTTTGTGACAATTTACCTGCCTGAGTAGTCATAGACCTTGTAAATAGGTAGCCTTGGCAGATAATCCCAACTTAGATAAGGACAAGCGAATCACAGGCAGAGCCATAGGGACCTGTCCCCTGAACCCAGCCGATACCCTGTTCTGAAAGATATCTGTATTCCCCCTGAACACCCACACTACAGTGTCATCCCCTTCCCCACATCCTGCCTTTCTGTGTTTATAACCCCTGTGTGAATGAGTATAAATTACAATTTGAAAAAAATAAATAGATTATATTTTAAAAAAAGAATTGTTCCTTTGCAATATGAACACATATAAGGTGAAAAGGTCATTTCTGAAATGTCATCTTGGCTTCAGAATTTCAATTTGCAGGAACAACTCACAGTAGGAATAAGTGGCCCAAGTTATCAATTCTTTTGGATGTTACCACCATGCCCTGTCTTCTAATGATGGTTTCCCTGACACATATCAAGGGAATCTACTTCAGAGCAATCTCTCCTGCTAGAAACATGCACACCCACCTTTGCTTCTGACTTCATTCCACAGCCACTTCCTTCCAGAAGGCCTCCTAGGGGAAAAACAAGTTGTCTTTTGTTGTCTGCCTTCACAGCAATGTTTCCTCCCTGCTGTCTCAGAACACAGCAAGAAACGACAAAATCATCTGATTCAAATCGCTTGATTTAGAATGAGAAATCTGAGATGGACGGTGTGTTCTACTTGTTACATAGTCTTTTTAATATGATAAAGTACTCTGTTCTACCCTTAACCATTTGTATGGTCCTGGAAACTTTTAACTTTAAATTGAGGGGACATTGGTTTGTAATTTCAAGAAAGGAACATGCGATTGATCCTTTGCATGGTAACTATGAGAATAAATGTATTTAGCCCCCAGCTTACATACAAATTCTCAATAAATAAATAGTAGTGGCTGTACAGCTGTTTCTGGGCTTGTCATTAGTTTATTATTTTAAGTTTATTTATTTAGTTACCTTATATGTTTGAGTGTTTTGCCTGCATGTAATCTATGTATCACATCCTTGCCTCATTCTTGCAGAGATAGACAGGTCCTTTAATTCCTTGGAACTAGAGTTAGAGATGGTTGTGAGCCTCTATATGGGTAGTGGGAATTAAACTGAGATCCTTCAGAAAAACAGACAGGGCTTTTCACTGCTGGACATCTCTCTATCCCCTGTACTTGCTATTAAAAGCATCCTAAAGGTATCCATGGTTTGTTCCCTACAACCTGACCTCACTAACCACCACCTCTGTCTGCTTCTCTCCATGTTGTTGATTTAACAGTTGAGATGGGGATGAAAAGGTTTAAGAAATATAATCAAGACTTTGTCCTTGCATAGCTGTTGAAAGAATAAGGGTAGCATTTGTTTCTCAATAATTTTGCTTAACTCTTTTTTGTATGTTCAGAGTCATCATTAGGCACTTTTTCTCCAGGAAAAGAAGACAAAAGCTTCATAGCAGCGAGAAATCATGGCAACGTAATTGACTCTTGGTTGTGCATCCAAAATTACCTAAGAAATCATCTTTATGAATGACCAGACATGTGACTCTCACAGTGTCTGGTGCAGACCTGAGCCTTTCCCTCTAACTGCACGTTATACCATTTTCTCAGGATACATGTAGAGGAAGAATTTCCAACATCTCCGTTAGCCTTAGTGTATTCCCACTGAAGTCATATCCTGGTCCTCCGTAGAGTGCTGGCCTTGTGCAGTGCTTTAAGCTCTATTACTCCTCTCCATATTCCTCCATGCCTCTGCTATGAACCCCTGCTTTCTGCCCCACACTCGTCTTCTCAAAACATCTACCCCTGCCTTAACCTCTGCCTCTAGCCCTGCCCTCAAAAGTTTCAACTCTACGGATTGTTCACGCCAATTTATCTTTGCTTGATTGCAAGGAGGATCCACTGGGAAGTGTCCTGTCCATCTCAGCTGGGATGATCTTCAATCTCCCTGCAAGGGCTGTTCCAAGTCTCCAACATTCACCTTTAAGGGAGCCAACCTCTTGGAAACATACCCTATGAACTAAGCACACTGGCATGGTGGTGGAGCCATTGAGATGGTAATTGTGATACCAGCCTCAAACTGTGCTGCTTCATCTTAGGTCAGTCACTTGATGTGTTAGTTCCCTAAGAATGCCATACAAAGTATCAAATAAAGAAACTTACTGAATGAAAGGTACACTCTAGAATGAAGTTTTCCCTGTAATTTGTTTCTTCCAGATCAGAGAAGAACAACTTATTTCAGAGCTCCCTCAGATTCCTGGGAGTCTTGATTACTCCTTGGCATTAAGATAGCATCCTCTTGTTTTTGCATCATTTCCCTCCATATCTGTTAGTCTCTGTGACCAAATGGCCCCCTCAGTAAGACATCAGCCATAATAGGCTTCATGAATGAATGTCTACTGTCTTGGTCTCAGCTTACCCTAATCATCAACAAACATCTCATTTCACAAGCACCAGCAGTAAGAACTTCAACATCAGGCAGAAACAGGCAATGCAGCCCTTAATGCTTTAGCACAACGTATTATCATTGTGTGAAGCATAAATATCTGAATAATTTAATATAGTTTAATAATTTAAAGCTTTTGTTAGACAGCAGTAATTTTTTAAATAACAATAATAAATGACTACAATACAGCAGGGCAGAAGGATCAATATTTGAATCTCTTTATACACAAGTGTACAGCACATTTGTCCTTTAAGACTTCTTTTTTTCTAAGTATTTTCTCTGAAGTTTCCCCTGGGAACTCATTTAAAGTTGCTCCCGGGCCTCTTTCAATGGGCTTTGGCTTGTAGAGTGGCATTTTATGTAACTTCTGTTACAAAGTTACTGGTTTCCAACATGATTTTTTTAGCACAGGCACAGTAATCTGATCAAAAGACATGGTGGATGATATATGTGGTATAAAAAGCTTTAAATTTTTAAGTAGCAATGAATATTAAAATAATACAAGAGTGAACAAAATCCCTTCCAGAAATTCTGGTGCATTTAAACCTAAGGCTAACACACACACACACACACACACACACACACACACACACACACACACGTCCAGCCAATTGCAGGGTGCATTCACCAGCTGGCTGAAGTGGTACAAACAACATAAAACCATATTGCTTCCATTAGAAACTGAGTGGGTTTTTTAATGGTTTTTAAATTGGAAGATCTATGTTTTACTCTTCAGATTTGACCAACTGATTAAGAGTTTGTTATTATTTTCTGTTGTATTATTTTCAATTATGTCAGTCAACTCTGCACTAAGGGCCACTGGACTATGAGCAAGCACTTCTTCAGTATAAAGAATCATAAAGTGAAATTAGCCAAAGGAACCAAGCTGGAGCAGGGAGATGCACATGTGTCTGCAGAGGTCAGCCTGCTGTGGACTGAGACAAAAATAGGTCACAGGCATTTCTCTGCTCTTTGGCCTTCATAGTATTCACTCTCCTTGCCAAGATTTCAAAGCTACCAGCAAGGGAAGTATGACCTTTATCATGTGTTTTCTTGGGCTCTTTGTCCCCAGTCATCAGAATAGACCTGTCATCCTTGTATGTATTCTCAGACTAAATCAAAATGAGCTGAAAGCAAGACAAAGCAGAAAAATACTTAGCAGTGTGGTGTCCCAGTGACCAGGGACAGAAAATCCTGAGCGTTTTAGCTTTTACTTCTGGCTCTTCTATCCAGCAGTTATAGCCCCTGGAAATATTTATTTGCTCTAGAAACACCTATTCCTCATGGCAAATGGTTTTATAATTATTTTAACTATTGATAAGTTAGTGAAATGCCAGTGAAAATACTAAATGTTTGACTAATCTTTTTATAGACATAAGCTGTGTTGTGCCATGAGCACCTCATATCACCAGCCCCTTACCTGCTTGCCATTACGTCTTGGCTCTTCTGAGTTCCCAGATGGTTCTAGGTCTGATCCATAGAGAGCCTTGGGCTACTTAACCAGTCATCATATGTGGCAGTTTTAACAGCCTCGCCCACAGCACTGCCTTGTTCTTATCTACACCTTCTCTCCATCCCAAGTATGCAAAAAGAGATACTGAACGCCAATAGTATTAGATTGGTCATTACCTAGACTACCACAAGGCACTGGGGAGATGGGCACAGATTCCTGCACAGAAGAGCCTGGGTGGGTGTGCTATCTATGTTTTCTAAACCAAGTCACATCATTTGTATCAGAGAAGAATTGTATATTTTGAGGTTGAAATCATCTGGAAGACATGGATATCAAATCCCAGTTTGTCACATCTCAAATCAACTGTCTTCATTAGACACACACACACACACACACACACACACACACACACACACACATTAGCTTCATCTACACGTTTGTACCAATTAGTAAGTACCAGGCAGGAATTCCCTCTTCCATAGCCCACACAACACTCTACAATGTCCAAAACTAAGTGCCATTTTACCTCTATAAAATCCTTTCCCCTTTTCATAAAAGAAGACATTTCTTTGCAACCTCATAAGAAAAAACAAGAACACCTCTACTTCTGGTTTTTTGAACTTCAGTTGAAAAACACTCTCCACACTCTGAATCTAGAAGGCTTGTTCTATTAATCATATCTTCCAGAATGGTAATGCACATAAAGTGTTGGTTTTGTGCCATTCTGATTTATGCTCAACACCTGTATGGGTTTGCTTCTGGTTGGCTATTTCTGTTCTTACAGGGGCATTGGAGAGTCAATCACTATCTGCCCTCACAGCACAGCACCAATAATAAAAAAATAATAATAACTGAAAACAAGAAAAATCGCAACATCTGTGAGCCTAGTCTCCTTGAATGTGACTTAAATGTTGACGACAGAATGATGAAGTCAGAAAAAGCAAGCTTCGGTGAGGGTGAATGTGTTTCTGAAAACTCAAAAGGTCTTGTAGTCAGAGAGACCATGCTACCTGTTCATTTTTAAGAAATGCTGTTCAAAATGGAGTTGAGAAAGTGGCCAGGACACATAGAGATTGCAGAGCCCTTTGGCAATATCTTCTGTGCTTAAGAAAATGCTCCTTAGAATTACAGTTATGTTTAGTACCTACTAATCCACAAGAGAAGCCATTTACCACAACCAAATCCTGCTTCTCCTTTCCTGGTTGACTCACTTGCTTGCCTCACAAAACAAAAATGGGCAGATATTCCTGGACACTGACTTTGGATCCAACAGTCTCAGACAGCCATCTCCTGATTTGCAGCCACATGGGTATCTAGAAACTCTCTGGGGTCCCCATCTCCCTATTCCCAGCTTTTTAAGCCCAGTCTATGCTTCAAAGGAACCTGAATTCTTCTGTATTGTTGTCTTTATTTTGAATAGATAACTGGTGTGTTTTCAAAGTAATCAAAAACTATAGCGCTAATTCTCAAGGTGAACTTGGCCCACTGAACAGTATTTGTAAACTCTATGGCCTGCAAGCTTGAATGACAAGCTGTTTACAGTTTTAGATGATTCTAGAGACTTAAAGGCGTCTTTATGAATTTCATAATATTCTTAATATTTAAGATCAAAATTTTGAATAATTAAAATATAAGTTCATAAATGTTTAAATGAGAACATTTTTGAAGAGTATCATTAGGAATAATTTAACTATTTGATGTGTCTTCATATATGTACAGGGAACCTTTTATATCTCTGGATTCTGCATCTATGAATTCAAGATACTCATAATTTAAAATAATTGCTTATGTTCAGAAAATGAAGACTTTTCCTCCTGTTCCCTAAAGAACACAGTGCGTGAACTATTTAGATGTATATGCATTGAATTACGTATTATACATGGTATACTATACAGGCCATATACTATACCGCTTTCGGTCTAGCTTTTACTATACAGGCCATATACTATACCGCTTTCGGTCTAGCTTTTACTTGAATCATCAATATAGCAGAGGCATCATAATTAAAATTAATAATAAAGAACCTTAAACATTTGGAACATGTAGCCATTTAAATAGGCAGCACTTTTCAATGGCTACAGCATAAATTGTGCAGACACTGTGCTTAAATCATGCCTGGGTAATCCTGAGCAGCACTGCCTAGTCTTTCTGACTTAGTTTCCCATTTACAAAATGAGGTAGACACGACTACATCTTCCCAGATGGTGATGAGGATAACGGCTCTCATCAAATGGCTAAAACATAAATTTGTAATGAAAGTACTATGACCACAATTTGTCAGGTCCTATTACTTGAGTTGAGATACTAGCTATTGCAGAACAGAGAGAGAAAGATGCTAAAATTATTAATGGCTTGGTTGTAGTGATTCTTAGAGGAAAGAACGAGAAAGATCAGTATCTCAAGACACCCAAAAGTTAGCTGCTGGGGGCAAGGTGAAGACCAGACTCACAACACATACTTAGCACAGTGAGGCCTTGGGTTTAATCTCCAGCACACATACCATACCAACAGTAGGCTAAAATAAATAAGTTAAATACAAAGACAAAAGTTTAATTAGAAGAAACTATAGAAGTATTTATTACAGTCTCTGTGTTGGAAAAATCTTTAAAATATTAACAAGTTCAACAATATTAATATTAAAAAATCCTATTTAAAAAATAAGTTGAAAAGATAGGCACAAAATATACCTGTAGCATATTGAGCAGATAAGAGATTAATATCTGGAATGAAAGGATGCCTATGTTTGTCAAAAAATAAAGACAAACACCTAATAAAAAATGAGCACAAGACCTGAACCTGAACAGGTATTTCCTAGATATTCTTAAAGAGGCAATAGGAGAGGAAACTACCCATGAGATAGGCTCAGTGTAGATAAGGCAATGCAAGTTAAAGTCCCAAAGGAATGCCATTTCACAGCCCCCAAGTGAATGAGGTCCCAACACAGGGGAAGGAGGGAAGAAGCAGGCAGAAGCACAGATGCCCTCCAGGTAGGTATGCAGGAGGAATCATTTAGTAAAATATCAGGCTCTGCCAAGTACTGATGGAAATACATGACCCTACAATCCAGAAGGACCATTCCTAAGAATATGACCCAAGGTATCACTTGGAGTGTTTTAGAAACCCCAGTCCCCTGGCTGCACCAACATTAGTTAAATGAGGATAGCTGGCTTTAAAATGCAGTCATCAGTGGTTTTTAATGCACTCAGAGAAGTCTAATGCACATATAAGCTTTCGCATCAGTGGCATTCTCTGGTCTGACCCTACCTCTGGCCTCTTTTGTGGGTACCAAAGTGAAGCAGGTTCAAGATTAAAGGAACATTCAGCACACACAAAGCATGAGGGGTGGATCCTGAACATAGCTTTTGTCCAGAGCAGTGTATACAGAAGAGTTCTCATTGTCCAGATACCACCTGTTTTGTTTCATTAAAAACAGAATTTCTCAATAGTAACTATACCCAAAGAGTAAGCAAAACTTGTTTTACAAATACCAGATGGGTAAAACTGCCCAAAGTAAGTGGTCTGAATGTCCTTCTTGAGCTGAGGGGAAAGAAATGGAGAAGTAAGAGAGGCTTCTTCAGTTAGATGTCTAAACCAAATACTTCTACCTACTTCTAGTAGCTTGTGGCCACCCACGTAGAATGGAATGACTGCTGCGACTGTGTAAACCCCGTTAGCAAGTAAGAGCTTTCTTTTTTTTTCTTTTTTTCTTTTTTTTTTATTGGATGTTTTATTTACATTGATTATGTTGTCCCCTTACCCCATCCCCCACCCACCCAGGAACCCCCTATCCCCTCACCCCTCTTCCTTCTTCTCTGCTGATGTAACCCCTACCTACCCCCCAACTCCCACCTCCCCACCCTCAAATTCCCACCCCCTGGGGCGTCCAGCCTTCATGAGGTCAAGGATCTCATCTTCCACCTATGCCCAGCAGGGCCCTCCACTCTTACATATTCAGCTGAAGCCCTGAATCCCTCCCTAAGTGCTCCCAGGCTGGTTGTTTAGACCCTGGGAGCTGTGCTTGGTTGGTATTGTTGCTCTCCTCATGGTGCCACAAACCCTTTCAGCTCCAATGGCCTTCACTCTAACTCCTCCATTGAGAACCCCATTATCAGTTCAATGACTAGTTGTGAGCATCTGCCTCTGAATATGTCAGACTCTTGAAGGCCTCTGAGGAGACATCCATATAAGGCTCTTATCAGCATGCACTTCCTGACTTCCACATCAGCATCTACCTTTGGTGACTGCACAGAGCTTTCTTTCTCATAATCTTCAGTCGATTAAAAAAAAATGATTGATTTTGAAATCCAATTGTATTAATATGGTATTTTCAACCTAAAATGTTTCAACAGAAAAGGAAAAGATGCCCAATTTTTAAGTATAATCTTTAGTTATTAAGTAGCTTTGAATTTTTGAGTGTTTTTTTTTTTTTAGTTAACTTAAAAGTGAGTGGTTTCATTATGGACTTCTCATGCCCACCTATGTGCTATTATGCTTTGTTCTCTTGTTTGTGCCTCTGCCACTGCTCTCCCTTATGGACTCTCCTCAAGCTTTAAGATTTTTATAACCAGATCAAAAAGATGACTCAGTAGGCAAAAAAAGGTATACTGGCAAGCGTCATGACCTGAGCTCATCCCAAAGACTACATAGTAGAAACAGAGAACTGACTCCAGCAGGTTTTCTTTGATATTCACATGCATAGCATGGCAAACACACACACACACACACACACACACACACACACACACAAAGAGAGATGAGGGAGAGAGAGATACACACAAAGAGACACATATACAGATACACACAGAGAGACACACATACATATATACACAGAGACACATACACACAGAGAAAGACACATACATACATACATACATACATACACATACAGATTCACACAGAGACACATACACACACTGAGATACAATAGATGAAAAATCATGCCTAACACTAGAAACCTGGATAACTACCCACAACACTAGTGAGGTCATAAATCATACAGGAGAATCTACTACATTGCTTTAGTAAGCCAGTATAATACCAGTCTTTATTCTAAATACTTATCCTTATAC
The DNA here is from genome assembly GCF_004785775.1 of Grammomys surdaster. Classification (NCBI taxonomy): domain Eukaryota; kingdom Metazoa; phylum Chordata; class Mammalia; order Rodentia; family Muridae; genus Grammomys; species Grammomys surdaster. The sequence continues at coordinate 1,639,067 of NW_021620638.1, read as the reverse complement.
CCACAAATAAATCCAGCTCTCTCCCCTCATCAAGGAAGCTTCTCTTTGAAGAAGACAGAGACTATTACAGAAAACACAACTGATCAAATTACAGAGAACAATTGACCAAGGGCAGCCCACCCTCAACTGATACATCTGCAATGAAACTCCTATACCTAAGGCCCAAGGAACATCAAGGAGAGCAAATGGAAAGCTTGGAAAGGTCAAAAATCAAGATGCTTTCATGAAACTATGTGTTCTATATATGGCAGGGAAGCTGCACCCATAAAATCTCAACAACATAGTTGCCAAAACAATATCTGAACAATGATAACACTTGTGAATGTGGATGAGGGAAATCTCACAAAGCCCACTCCTATATGAAGAGCTACAGGCAATTAATGGTTGTTGAGAGATGCAGATCAATTTTCTCATGAAAAGAACCTCCTTATAATTATCCAATTAGGATATCAGCTGGCCAACCCTGAGATAAACACTAAACAGACTTAGTAGGAGGTTATATGTGTGGTGTGTGTGTGTGTGTGTGCTTATATGTGTGTGTATTTACTATATATTTATCATATGTATCATATATTTGATAATTTTTTAAATTTTATAAATTGAGAGAGTGCAAGGAAGGAAGATGAGAGTCACTGGAGGGAGAAAAGGAAATGGAGAAATGGTATTGTAGCTTTTTTTTAGTTGTAAATTAAAACCATAACATAAACTTAAATGTTCTGTGTAGAAGTTTTATACAAATTCATTTTCTTAATATAGTTATCAAATACAAAATTTCTCTTCTATCATGAAGACTCCTGTAAATATTCCTCATGGCCCTTACCTAACCCTTTCCTTCTAGCCAAATGTTGCTATTTTTTGTTGTTCCCTCATGTACTTGGCCTGTAAAATAATTTGCATGAAACGTGTACAAGAATGTTCATAACTAACATCACCCAGTCCCACGAGTAAACACACTACATGCCCCGCAGCCACCCAAAAGAGAGATGAATCTGATTCAATAGAACGAAATGCAGCAGGGAAGGTCAGTACTAGAGGGACTCATAAACACAGATGAACTGAAAAGTATTTTCCTATTGCAAGTCATGAAAGAAAACTCACAGAGAGAGAGAGAGAGAGAGAGAGAGAGAGAGAGAGAGAGAGAGAGA
>NW_021620638.1:1624955-1637912 GCF_004785775.1 Grammomys surdaster | reverse complement strand
GAGAGAGAGAGAGAGAGAGAGAGAGAGAGAGAGAGAGAGAGAGAGAGGAAGAAGGAGGAAATGAAGGAGGAAGAGAAGGAAGAGGCAAAGGAGGAGGATGAAAAGGAGAAAAATGAGGATGAGGACGAGTAAGAAAAAAAGGAGAAGGAGGGGAAGGAGGAGGAAGAGAAGGAGGAGGAAGAAAAGTCAAAGTCAAGAGACTGTCAAGTAGTCAAGTGGACTCTGGGAAGAGACCTTCCTTTCTTCTTCCAAACTCCCTGCCCTAGCTCAACAGAAAAGGTAATTTATTTGAACTCCACTGAGAAACTACATACCCACAATCTGGATTTATGGTTTGACCTGGGGCTTCAGGCAGCAAGTCTCTCATCAAAGTAATTTGCTACATGATATAACATCACATGGAAGGGACATTCTAAACCCACCCAAGCACAGATGAGATACAGGAGAGTACTGTTAATTTTTGTTTTGTTTAATCAGTTTTACTTTTATTTCGCTCTGTCTTTCTTTTTCATGTTAACTCATGTATAGTATCTCTAAATGGTTTTATTTTGGTTTCTATGTTATTCACGTTTATGAACGTTCTGTCATACTCATTGTACATTCTTTTCTGTACTCTACCATTTTTTCTTTGCACAATACATATGTTTTCCCTGTCATTGCTAGCTTACCTTCACTTTCTTTTCCCTCTAATACCTCTTTTTATTTCTTAACTATAATTTCCATAACGTTAATAAAATCTTTTATCTTTTACAATATCCCAACTATGGTGGTTTAGATAGGAATGACCCCAAAAGGCTCATATATTTAAATGCTTGGTCATTAAAGAGTGATGCTACTTGAGTGGGATTAGGAAGTATGGCCTTATTGGAGGAAGTGTGTCATTGTGGGGTAGGCTTTGAGGTTTCAGAAGCCCAAGCCAGGCTCAGTGGCTCTCTCTCTCTCTCTTCCTCTCTCTCACTGTCTCTCTCTGTCTCTCTCTGTTTCTGTCTCTCTGTCTCTGATTCTGTGTCTCTCTTTCTGTCTGTCTCTCTCTAACTGTCTTTCTCACTCTCTGTCTCTCTATCTCTATCTCTCTATCTCTCTAGCTCTCTCTGACTCTATCGCTGTCTGTCTCTGTCTCTCTCTATCTCTCTCTTTGACCCTGTCTGTCTCTGTCTTTCTCTATCTCTCTGTCTCTCTCTGACTCTGTCTCTTTTTCTCTCTTTCTCTGTCTCTATCTGTCTCTCTGTATCTATCTATCTATCTATCTATCTATCTATCTATCTATCTATCTATCTCTCTGTCCTGCCTGCAGATCTGGACATAGAATTCTCAGCACCTTCTTCAGCACTAGATCTGTCTGCATGACACCATGCTAACAATGGGTTAAACCTCTGAAACTGTAAGCAAGCTTCAATTAAATTTTTTCCTTTATAAGTGTTGCCATGGCCATAGTGTCTCTTTAAAGCAATAGAACATTGACTAAGACAACTTCTTATTTCCATCTACTTTACCTTCCCTAAGGTTTTTTTCTTAATGTATATAATATTAATCACTATCTTTACTCAACCTATTTTCCTTCCATTCCGAACCTTAGTAACAAATATCTTGATATACACCACACTATCTTTGTTCCTTTAACTCCTATAGTCATTGAGGTTAAAGGGAAGATTCTTTTAACTAATTAGCATGATATTGGCATAGTAAATCTACCCCACAGTTGTGGCTTCTTTTGCACATAATATTGTACATCTGAAGTGGTAGTAGTATTCATGGTTTGTGCCTATGCATGAAGATTAACAGTTTAGCTACTAAACTATAGTCCTAGTGCATAAAGGAGAAACAATAGTTCAATCCTACAAGCATCTAGTTCAACTTGAATAGTACAAATACTTCACATTAAAGAATATAGCTGATAGCAAACCAATCCAACAAAAGGAAAAACTTGAGATACACAAGTTCTAACAAAAAAACTATAAGAAATGTAAGAAATAATTCAGCATAAAGTGTATCTCTGTAATAGACTCCAAGGAGTGTAAATAATATCAAAACTCAGCAAAGAATTCCAAAGAGTAAAGATAAGAAGAATATGTAATGAAGTAAAAAGGATATAAATAAGCTAAATAATAATAATACATAGCAATGATGTTGATACAGGGCACGAACTAAGAATTCATTAAAGATAAAAATGTTGGAAAATATCAACTGGAAATTTTAGAAATGAAAATCTCATTAAGTCAAATAAGAAAAGCTCAGTCAGAGCTTTATTAATAAAATGGATCAAATAGAAGACAGAATATCAAGGACAAAAGAACATTCAGATATTGACAGAGAAAATAATGACAAATAAACAGAGTGTATAATGTCTATAAGACACCATTAAGGGCTGGAGAGATAGCTCAGCAGTTGAGAGTGTTAGCTGCTCTTCCAGGGGTCTTGAGTTCAATTCCCAGCAAACACATGGCTCACAACCATCTGTAATGGGCTCTGATGTCATCTTATGGTGTACTTCATGTGCTTATACACATTCAATTAATTAATTAATTAATTAATTAATTAATAAGACACCATTAAAAGACCAAATTTCACTGAGAGTGTGGCTTAGTTAGTTGAGTTCTTGCCTAGCTACACTTGGTTGAGTCTCCAAATCACATAAAATCATGTGTGATGTCATATATCTGTAATTCTTACAACTAGGTGGTGGAGGTTTTAGTGCCAGAAATTCAAAGTTATCACCTGCTACTTGATAAACTGAAGGCCACCGTAGGCTAGATGAAAGACTGTCTCAAAAAATTAGATATATTAATTCTGAAGGTGTAAGAAAGAGAAGAACTTCAAGACTGAGTCATACATAATATAATTAATACAGTCAGGCAGAAATTTTCCCAAATAGAGAAAATGTAGGTGGCCATTCATGTTTAGCAGAATCTGTAACAGCAAACAGACAAGTCTCCACACACCATATTACAGTTAAAACACTAAATAAAAAAAAAGAAAAATACTGAAAGCAAGAAGTTACACATAAAGAAGACCCTTTAAAATTACAGAAATTTTTTATCAGAAAACCAAAAGTCAGGATAACATGGAACAATAGTATTCCTCAGCAATAATTGTCAACCCAAACTATTGTATCCATCATAATTGAAAAACAAAAAAACATTAAGAACTTAAGTAAAGTAACTCATAACCACTAAGTCAGCACTATAGAAGATTTTGGAAAGGATACTATATGCTAGAAAGAAAGAAAAACATATCCATTAGATTATAGAAAAGAAAAGAAAAACAAACAAAAAAAACCATGGTAAAACAACAGATAATAAAATTAGGACTATAAAAACCACAAGACATGTTTTAAAAATCAGCAAAATGACAGGAAATTGACAAAGATCAGACTCAGCTTGGACAGGGGTTTCTGAGAGAAGGGATGCTTGACAGTGGGGTTGGAGGTGGGGGGGGAGAAAAGAAATTATTCGAAGTGGATGCAAGCTGTCAGCCTGTGTTCTGCTTGGGGCAGCTCTCTCTGAAGATTTCCAGCTCATTCATATAGCTCAGCTTTTACAGACCAAGCCCAGTCTTTTATTTATGTATTAGTTCAGCCATTTGCTCCAGGTTCTCCTTTGATTACTCACAAATCAGCATTCCATGACTCCAGCCCCTTTATTCTTAGATACCTATAAATACCTTAATGATGCAACTTAGAGCCTTGAAAAAATAAAACAAACCAAGCAAAATCAGTAGACAAAACTAAATCATAAAGATCAGGATAGCAATTAAAGTGGAAAAAAAATATGCTGAATTAATAAAACAAAGAGTTGCTTCTTAGAAAGGATAACCAAGATTAACAAATTTTTAATCAAACTATTCAAAATAAATACAAGAGACTTAGTAAGACTGAGATAAAACCTAAGATGTAACACATTTCAATGAAATTACAATACCATTAAGGCATATCTTAAACCCTGTATTCCAATCAGTTGAAAAAACTAATGAATATTCTAGCAACATATGAGCCACAAATACTAATAATGTACCTACAACTTTTACAAAAGTATAAAAAGCAATAATATTGAAGCAGTAATCTCTAAAAATAATTTTAAAATCTCTAGGTTCAGATGGATTCATTGGTAAATTCTACCAGACCATTGAAGAAGAAATAACACCAACGTTCCTCAATTTCATAAATTAAAATGGAAGAAATATTACCAAACTCTTGATATAAAACTAGTATCATCCTGATACCAAGAATAGACAAAGTTACAATAACCGTAACAAAACAATAATAACAATAACAAATTATGGGCAAATCTTCCCAGTGAACATAGATACAAAAATTCTCAGTAAAATAATTAACACCTGGGTTTTTAATACATAAAAATAGTCACTCACCGGGATCAATTTGACTTCACTCTAAGGATTCAAGGATGACTCAACATATGCAAGCCAATAAATGAAGCATGTCACATAGATGGACTCAGGGACAGAAAGCACATAATCAGTTCAACAGACATTTGTTTGGTTGGTTTTTACAAAATCTAATACCTTTCATGATAAAAAAAAAATCTCTGAATAAACTAAGAATAGAAAGTATGTATCTTAATATAATAAAAATCTATATTCAAGAAACCTAGATTTCATATTATCCTAAAAGGCGAACCAAGGCTTTTCCAGTAAAGTCAAGAACAAGACTACTATCTCTCTCTTATATGACATAGTACCTGAAGTCTTAACTAGAGCAATTAGAGAGCAAAAGGAAATAAAATGGGAATATATCAAAAAGTAAAACATAGAAGTGTCTTATCTCACGGACATGACGATCCTAGATGTAAACAGTCCTGAAGACTTCACCAGAAAACTCCAAAAACTCATAAACACAGCAAACTCACAGAACACAAAAATTTACATAGAAAAATCAGTAACCTTCTTATATACTAACAATGAGCACACAGAGAAAGATATCAGGAAGATAACAGCATTAACTGTAGCTTCCGGAAATACCAGTGAACTTAATGAAGAAAGTAAAAGGTTTCTACAGTGAATATTTTAAAACACTGAAGAAAAATCATAACAGACATTAGATGGAAAGAGACTCCGTGCTCACTGATCAACGAAATTGATAATGGAAAAATCACTATGCTGTCAAAGCAATACCATATTTAACATAATCCTCATCAAAATTCCAAAGACATCCCTCACAGAAATGGAATAAACAATCCTAAAATTCATAAGGTAACAGCATTGTGCACAATGCCTCTATGTCAATAATTGATATCCCCACTCTGAAGTGAGCTAAAGTCATTGTCTATCATCCTGAGTCTGAAATGACTGACATTGGAGAACAACTCAGAAAGACAGCTTTCAGCAGGGAGAAAACAACACAGGGGCTGCAGAGATGGCTCAGTGGGTCAAATGCCTGCTACAGAGAATGAGGTCTGAATTTGAGTCCCCATCCAGTTTAGCCAGTTAGTGAGGTCAGTGTGAGTCTCTGTCTTAAAGAACTAAGTGAAGAGCAATAGGCTCCTTAAACACTTGCACACACACACACACACACACACACACACACACACACACACACACATTTTAAAGAACATGGGAACAAAATTAGCTATGACATCTATAACTGTTACCACATCCAATCATTGTGACAGTGTTACAAAACCACACAAGTGTTTTATACCAATGTGTCTCAAATTGTACTTTTGTGACATGTTTATGTACAAACGACATTTTGCTATGTTTTCTATTTGTAATGCAATTTCTCCTGAGTTCTTACTAAGCATGGATTAGAGGATCAGGTGCAATTGGTCTTCAGGTGCTTTTAGCTTCCCTGACCTGGTTGAGATTATGTCACATAGATCAGGGAGATAGCTTCTGCAACTACACTCCAGAGATTTAAGTTCTGACTCTGCTGGCCTCAGTAAGTCAAACTGAATAAATTACTTCAACTGTTTGCCTCCATTCTCTCATACCTACTACGGAACTATTTACAGTTTCACAGTTCAGGATACATTTAAAAGTTATATGAATATATAATGTTGTATATTATTATGCATAATCTTAAGAAACATGGCTAGCAACATATTAAGTGTCCCATGACCTGTATCTTATAAATATTTCATTATGTTAGGACTGCTTTGATAATTATCTAAACCCAGTTAGAAACCTCAAGCCACTTTATTCCTTATTAACCAATGTTTACAAGAGTAACTTTGCTATTGTTGAGTCTTAGCTTCCTCAGGTGAGCCTTAGGAAAATATAAGTCCCCTTCTCTCATTTGCCAGAAAGCTGCCAATGTAGATAAGCAAGTGTATTATTTTGCACACAATTCACATCTAACTGTAGGCCATAGATAACTCGTACTTACCCTCTGTACCCAGGTGAAATGTGCACCAATGATGCCTCTCCATTTCCTCTCATGGCCACATTAGTCTGTTCCCACTGTCCAGGAAGCACTGGGCCTACTGGATCAAAGTTCATATACCTGTATGTATATCTTCCAACTAGACTGTCTTCTTTGGGGTCAGGATTGTATTTTATTTATATCCAGACTCCAGCACTCTCAGCAGTGCCTGGCACTGAATAGAGAGTTGCATAAAGGATGATGAATTGGTAGATGAGTAGGAGGAAGGATAGGTAGGAGCCCAGGGGAGTTCTCAAGCTGTCTTACTGTGGACAGATGAAACACCAGGAGACAGCAATTTCCGGTATGAATCCTGTGGAATTGGAGAGTTCGGACAGCACATGACTGGGTAAATGGTATACAACACAGCCTGTGAATAATGAACCCTTTTCTCCTTGCTGCATATATAGACAGATTATAGAAATTACTGCCCAGAACTTAGGTAGTGTCTCCTTCATTGCTGAAGAAGAGATATACATTAGGATTATTGAGAGATTATTAAAACTCTTAGGAAGGAATCCCTGCTCTCATCTGAGCTGTCTCTGGCCTCCCTTCTGTTTCCTTTCTTCCATACTCCTCCACTATCCCCTGAGAGCTGAACCATCTGAGAACGCATAGCAGAGATCCTGTTTCTACAAACCCACACAGCACTGCTGCTTTTTGTTATTTGTTTTCCATTCCACAGATAAAGAAAATGAAGGTTACAAAGATTAAGTAATTTGCCAACATCTGAGCTAGGAAGAAGAGTTAGGAATTTACCCTGGGTTGTCTAAGCCTCAAAGTAAATGTTCTTGAGCACATATGTTAGTGGTTACATCAATGGATTCTGAAAGATCACACAAGCTGCACTGACATGACCTGTTTAAAAAAGGAATGAATAAAAATTACATGTTATAAGTTAGTTATTTTCATTTTTAGATTATCATGAGAGTGTGGTATGCATTAACATGCATACACAGTGAAATTGTGTAGGTACATTTATAATTCATGTTTTCCAAGGCTAGAATAAAGCCTGGAGTTCAAAATAGGAACATATTAAGAGTAATGATTATTCTTTAATTAGCTTTCTACCACTTTCTTTACTGAAATCACACCAGCTGGCAAGCTTCTTCTGGGTCTGTTTATTTCAAGAATCCTTTGAAATGTCACACATGTTACAATATTTGAAATTCTATTCACCTGGGTTCTGAGAATTTCAGATGAGGCTCAATAAGGAGCCTCAGTTGTCATTAGTATGACAACAGCGGTATTCTCTTAATCCATCAAAGCTATCCTTTACAGTCAAATACAAAACAAGAGAATGCCTGTTGTCCCTTTATATATCCTGAGAACCTGTTCTAGTTTCATTCTCTGTCACTGTGATAAAACACTCTAGACAAAAGTAACTTAGAGGAGGTGTGAAGTTATTTCAGCTTACAAGTTATGATCTGTTACTGAGTGAAATCATGGAAGGAACTTGAACCAAAGCCCATAAAGGAATGTTTCTCATGCCTTGCTCACGGACCAGTGTTAAACAAGCTTTCTTATACAACCCAGGGTCACCTGCTTAGAGAACATTACTGGTGACAGTGAGCTGGGTTCCCCTAAGTCGATGAGTAATTGGGACAATCCCCCATAGACATGCCAGCAAGCCAATTTGATCTTTGAAAATTCTCTCTCCGATGATTCTAGGCTGCATTAAGTTGACACTCAAAGCTAATTAGGACAGAATCCTAGACTCTAAAGTACTTTTAGGTTCCCCAATGTCATAAAAAATTTAGCAAAAATAGGACCTTCTGTTTATATCTAGAAACTCGATCATCAGGTCATTGGCCTGTCCTTAGTGTGGGGCCTGCCTCCTCCTTCCACTCCCTAACATTTCCCAGCATACACTGCCTCTCCTGTGAAGGAGAGTTAGAGGACAAAGGTAGACAAGGAAATGCCAGATTCTGAGATAGTGGCTTCTTGACTTAGAAAACACTGCAAGGAGAAAGGAACAGAAGCATGTATCTCAAGAGGATCAGTAGGGGAAAGAGGAGGAGCCATGGGGCCTATAACATAATCAAGCCAGGGCACGTTTAGTAGATTCCAGGGTTGTGGCTATTCCCAATCCAAAAGGATAAAGCTGTTATTTTTTCCCTTTTCCACAGCTTTGTCTTCTGTATTTCCAGGGCATTCAACTCGTTGTCCATCCCAGGGTAGACAGACTCAAGGCTTACATCTGATCTTGAATCTCTCCTGGACTAGGGCATGCTCTGACAATTTCTTAAGGTAACCAGACCACCTTGCATATTTATACTTCTTTTGCAAACAAGGACTTTCTGTATTTTACATAAGAAACTTGGCTGGTAACCTTGGAAACAGGCAGTGCTAGCATTACTAGCTGTCCTCATTAGATGAGAGAACACAGACAGACATCAGGGAGTACAGACAAAACATAACCCTACCCCACCCCCCAAAAGGCTGGCTCTGACCTTCTTTGGCATGAGCAGAGAGATCTGGGTAGCCACTCATATCATAGCTTTCAACTTCAATTATGCAGAAGTCCTTTAACCAGCAACTTGATTAGGACAAAATGTTCCTTTTCTAAGTTTAGGACAGAGAAATGTTTCACAACATAATTACTGGGGGCTTCAGAGCAATCTGCAACACAGACCTGATGATTGTGGAAGGAGGCTGTGAAGGAGAGCTTCAGACAATACCTAAAATAAGGGGCTATTTCCATGTACCTGAGACTATATATTGCTCTGCTAGAGGGACATAATTTGTAAGATCATAGGAATGTTCCCAGAATCTATGGCTTTGTTGGTGGCTTCCACTTAGTGTTTCTTCCCCAAAGCAATAAAATCAGGAACAGACCTTTTAAGTAATGGTTAAGAATATTTAGAATCTTCTAAGTATTCCTTAAAATTTTCACCATGTATGCCGGGCGGTGGTGGTGCACGCCTTTAATCCCAGCACTTGGGAGGCAGAGGCAGGAGGATTTCTGAGTTTGAGGCCAGCCTGGTCTACCAAGTGAGTTCCAGGACAATCAGGGCTACACAGAGAAACTCTGTCTCGAAAAAACCAAAAAAAAAAAAAAAATATTCACCATATAAGAAAATGCAAATCTCTCCACTCCATAAGGCAAAAAATGAAAGAAATGAGAAAGATTAAGTCATTACAAGGACCATACAGAGTTCATGGACATAGTTACTAATCTAGAAAAAGAAAGAAAGACGGGTGAAGAAAAGGCTGCTCTGAAACTCTAAGAGGGATGATCTTCATCCATGGTGGTCTCCATCTCTGGATAATGACCTTTGTGTTCCGGGACTTGTGCCATCCTAAGCAGCAATCTTTTCTAAGAAGAACCTTTCGGAAAAGTAGGAAACAGTCTGTGTTTAAGACCGGTGTAGAATTGACAGAAATGCAAACAATCCAAATGTAAATCCTTTGTTTGGAGGCTCAGGCCTCCCGGCCCTTTTCTACAGGCAGGTGATACTATGGACCAAACTGGCTGAATTCATATGTTGAATTTTTAGTCCCCAATATGACTGTATCCAGTGATAAATCATTTAAAATGGTGATTCAGGTTAGATGATATAAGGTTGAGGTTCTAATGCTACAGGAATGATATCCAAAAGGAAAGAATATCTCTCTCTCTCTCTCTCTCTCTCTCTCTCTCTCTCTCTCTCTCTCTCCCTCCCTCCCTCCCTCCCTCCCTTCCTCCCTCTCTCTTCTCTCTCCTCTCTCCTCTCTCCTCTTTCCCTCCCCTCCCCCTCCTCCTCTCCTCCTCTTCCCCCTCCTCCTCCTCCTCTTTCTTCTTCTTCCTCCCTCTCTCCCCCATCCCTCTTGCACAGGTGAAAGGCAGAAGACACAAAGAGAATGTAGCTATCTACAAGTCTCTGGAAAAACCAAACTTCCTGACACCTCGATCTTGAATTTGCAGAGATACTCATGGCTAACATAAGCCTACTATTGTGTTGTCCTGATAACACAGCCCATATTGATGATGTCAAAAAAAGAACCTGAGGAGCACACTAAGAGAAACCTAACAGGGTATGGTGGTGGCATATCCCTGCAATCCTAGCACTCAGAAGACAGATACAAGAAGATCACCACAAGTTTTGAATTGGGAAGTATCACTGTGTAGTCCTAGCTAATTTTATTTTGGCTAGGACTACATAGTTATACTTCTTAACTCAAACAAATGAACAAACAAAAACCAAACCAACAACAACAAAAAACAACAAAACAACCCAAAACTGGATGAGAAAAGGGCAATGGGATCCAATAAAAGTCTCCTCCATTAGTTTCTTCATAAAACTTCATTTCTAGGTCTTCCATTGTCCATTGGTTTGCTTGTCCCTGATGGTTTGTGGTTTTCTTCTACATTCCAAAGAAGAGATCTGTTCTGCTGCTTGCAAGCATCCTGTAGCACTATGAGTACCAGTGAAAGAGAAGATACTTCGCATCAGCCACAGAAATCTCAAGAAACTCCTAAACTACTCCAGAGCTTTCATTTTCTTGGTGTCCTAGCTCCTGTGCTGCAAACACCAAACACAAACTTTGACGTGGTGGCAGCACTCATTTGTCTCATGTGTAGTTCTGTGGTATCTGTTTGTTTGTTTGTTTGTTTTTGTTTTGTTGTTTTGTTTTGAGGGTTCAAAGATAGACAAGTGGACTTGGGAGGAATGAAAAGTGAGTGTTATTGGGGTGCACTGCATGAAATTCCCAAATGACTAATAAAAATATTATGTTTGGGGGAGAATTATCCTATTTTCAATATCTTCCAGAAAGCCAGTTAGGCCGCAATCTTCTCTTTCCCCTTTATTCTTCCAGTTCAATCCCCTAGTTGCATCCCCAGCTCTGCAGCAGAACATTCATGGTAGCCTTTCCTGTTTCCCTGATCCCATCTCCTGTGGATCCTACAGATCTACCCTAGCTAATCTTCCTCCCCCACTCTTGTCTTGTCCCAGCCTCCAACTTCAACAGGCACTCTCAGCTAACCTAGAGATTACTTTTTTCAGGGAAGTAGTAAGATATCTGTTGATCTTCCCTTTCCCTTCTCTTTCTCAATATCCAAAGCCCACAGTCTCATCCCTAGCACTATAGCAGAACTTCTGAGGTAATTTCTCTTCACCATCTCTCCCTATTCCGAAGAAACAAAATAAACAGATACTGATTGAGCGCTCTACTCTGCTCTTTCCTGTGAACCTTTTCAGATCACTAGCCTATCACCATTCCTAAGTATCTGCTCCTAATACCCAAAAACACATTTTAAGTACAACTCAGTGGCCACAACTATCAGATTCAATGGAGAAAATTTCTTACCAGGCAACACATAGCCATCCACCACACTCTCCAAAAATCCAAAAAGAAAATAACAACCAAGGAACAAATCACCAACCCAACGAAGTCAAACCCAGAAATCACCACCTAGAACTATAATCACCCTAAACCCAGATGTTAGCATAAAACATGAAAACATCCAGGGCAATATGTCTCCACTAGAGCCCGGCTATCTTATCACAGCAGGCCCTGAATATTCCAAAATAGCCGAAGCACAACAAAAAAGATGTTAAAGTTAACTACATGGAAATAATAAAGATCCTTACAGAGGAAATAAATAAATCCCTTGAAGAAATACAGGAAAACACAAGCAATTGGAGGAAATGAATAAATCCTTTTTTTTTTAAAAAAAAATCCAAGAAAACACAATGGAAGAAAATGAATAAAATTATTGAAGACCTAAAAATGAAAGTAGAATCAATAAAGAAACCACAAATTGTAGGAATTCTGGAAATGAAAAATTTAAAAATTTGAGAAGTAACTACAGAGGCAAGCTTCACTAATAAAGTACAACAGATGGAATAGAGAATCTCAGGCACTGAAGAGACTATGGATGTAGTAGATACATCCATCAAAGGAAAAATTCAATCAAAAAAGTCCTGACAGAAAAAAATCCAGGAACTCTGAGACACTGTATAAAGACCAAACATAAGAATAATAAGGATAGAAGAAGGAGAAGATTGATCCCCTACCACAACCTAATAATCAAGACACTAAATATTCAGAACAAAGAAAGAATATTAAAAGCTAAAAGGGGGAAAAGATCAAATAACATATAAAGGTAAACCTATTAGAATTATATCTGACTTCTCAATAGAGACTCTAAAAGCTAGAAGGACCTGCACAGATGTTTTGCAGTTCCTAAGAAACCACAGATGTCAGCCCAAACTACTATAAGAATCAAAACTTTCAATCACCATAGATGGAGAAAACAAGATATTCCATGACAAAACCAAATTTAAATATTATCAATCTACAAATATAAATCTATAGATGGGGCTAGAAGGAAAGCTCCATCCTAATGAGGTTAACTACATCCATAAAACATACGGAATAAATAATCTCAGAGCAGGTAAATCAGAAGAAGGAAAGCACACACACACACACACACACACACACACAACACTGCCACCATCACTGTTAGCATTCTGTATAAGCTCTGCCCCACAGTTACCTGGCAATAGCCAGGTATGCCTGACTCACTATAAAAGGAGCTGCTTGTTCTCTCTCTCTCTCTCTCTCTCTCTCTCTCTCTCTCTCTCTCTCTCTCT
>NW_021620638.1:1560559-1624945 GCF_004785775.1 Grammomys surdaster | reverse complement strand
TCTCTCTCTCTCTCTCTCTCTCTCTCTCTCTCTCTCTCTCTCTCTCTTGCTCCTCTCTTGCTCTTCCTCTTCCCTTCCTGCTCCCGCTCTCTCCCCATTCCCCTTCCCCCTCTCCCTCCACATGCTCATGGCCAGTCACTACTGCTCTACTCTCTCCCTCTCTACCTTTCTCTATCTCTAATATCCTCTTAACTCCCCTCCCCATGCCCTGAATAAACTATGCCAAGGTACCCCTTTCCCCCATACTTCACCACACCTCCATAGAACATATCTCCTCTCTCTTTATCTTTTTATAAACACATCAGTCACTACCAACAGCATAAAATAACAAGAATCAGCAATCTCTGGTCATTAATGGTTTCAGTCTTCAATAAAAAGACAAAGACTAACAGAACAGATGTTAAAACAGGTTCCAGCCATCTGGTACACATACAAACAAAAAAACAAACAAAAACACACACTTCAGCATCAAGAATAGACATTACCTCAGGATAAAGGGTTGGAAAAAGATATACTAAATAAATGGACCTAAGAACCAAGCTGGTGTAGTCATTATATCTAACAAATGTATTTCAAACAAAAACGAATCAAAAGAGATAGAGAAGGATATTACATAATCATCAAAGGAAAAATTCAGTTCTTAACAAAAGGGCATCCACATTTGTAAAGGAAACACTACTACAGCATATTGACTCTTATACACTGATAATAGGAGACTTCAATACAACACTCTCAACAATGAACAGGCTATCCAAACCAAAACTGTACAGAGAAATGCTGACACTAAAAGACATTGTAAACCAAGTGCTCTGAACAGAAAATTTCACCTAAACTCAAAAGAATATCTTCTTCTCAACATTACAGAACTTTCCCCCAAACTGACCTCTTACTCAGACACAAACCAAGCCTCAACAGATACAAAAAAATAAAATTAAAATAACTCCCAGCAACCTATCAGATCACCACAGATTTAAAGCTGGATATCAACAACATCAGAAATAACAGAAAACATACAAACTTATGGAAACTGAACAAATCTTTACTGAATTGTTCATATGGATATCTGTGATATATCCCACAGCATAAAGACATGTTGATTTCAATGGTGTGTGCTACTTTTAAGGGATATGAAGAAAATTCATAGCACTAAGTGCCTTCATAAGAAATTGGAGGGATCCCATATAAGCAACTTAACATCACACCTGAAAGCTCTAGAACAGAAAAAAGCAAATATAACCAAGAGGAGTAGAAATCAAGAAATAGTCAAATTTGGAACTGAAATCAATCAGGTAGAAACAAAAAAGAATGATACAAAGAATAAACAAAAACAAGACCTTGTTCTTTGAAATAATCAGCAAGATAGAGAAGCCTTTAGACAACTAAAGGGCACAGAGACCATTTCCAAATTAATGAAAGTCAGAAATGAAAAGGGAGAGACAACAACAGAAACTGAGGAAATTAAAAAAAAAAATCATCAGAACCTACTACAAAAGCCTATACTCTACAAAACTGGAAAATCTATATAAAATGAATGATTTTCTGGACAGATACCACATGCAAAAGTTAAGTCAAGATCAGGTAAACTATCTAAACAGGCCTATAACCCCTGAGGAAATAGAAATAGTCATCAAACAAAAAAAACAGGATCAGATGGTTTTAGTGCAGAATTCTACCAGACCTTCAAAGAAGAGCCAAGACCAACATTTCTCAAACTATTCCACAAAATAAAAACAGAAGGAACACTACCTAATTTGTTCTGTGAAACCACAGTTACTGTGATACTTAAACCACTCAAGACACAACAAAGAAAGAGAAGTTCAGACCAATCTCACCTATGAATATGAATATCGATGCAAAAATACTCAATAAAATTCTCACAAACTGAGTCCAAGAACACAACAAAACCGTCATTCACCACGGTCAAGTAGGCTTCATCCCAGTGATATAGGAATGGTTCAATATACGAAAATCCACCAACCTAATACACTATATAAACAAACTCAAGGGAAAAAAGCCACAGGATCATTTTGTTAGATGCTGAAAAAGTCTTTGACAAAATAAATATCCCTTCATGTTAAAAGATATCAGGAGATGTCAGGAATTCATGGAACATAAATAAACACAATAAAAGCAATATATAACAAATTATCAGCCAACATCAAATTAGATGGAGAGAAACTAGAAACAATCTCATTAAAATCTGGGACAAGATGAGGTTGCCACTCTCTCCCTAGCTATTCAATATACTACTCAAAGTTCTAGCCAAAGCAATTAGACAACAAAAGGAGATCAAGGGGTTACAAATCTTAAAGGAAGAAGTCAAAGTATCACTATTTGCAGATGATATGGTAGTATACATAAGGGACCCACAAAATTCTACCAGTGAATTCCTACAGCTGATAAACAACTTCAGTAAAGTGACTGGATATAAAGTTAACTCAAACAAATCAGTAGCCTTCCTCTACACAAAGGATAAATGGGATAAGAAATAAATTAGGAAAATACTCTTCACAATAGTCACAAATATTATAACAGATCTTGGGGTAACTCTAATCAAGTAAGATCTGTATGACAAGAACGTCAAGTCTCTGAAAAAAAATAAAAGAAAACCTCAGAAGACGGAAAGATTTCCCATGCTCATGAATTGGCAGGATTAACATAATAAAAATGACCATCATACCAAAATCAATCTACAGATTCTATGCAATCACTATCAAAATTCCAGCAGAATTCTTCACAGACATGGAAAGAGCAATTCTCAAATTCATATGGAAAAACAAAAAATCACAGGATAGTCAAAACAATTTTCAACAATAAAAGAGCTTCAGGGAGAATCACCATCCCTGACTGCAAGCTGTACTACAAAGTAATAGTAATAAAAACTGCAGCCGGGCGGTGGTGGCGCACGCCTTTAATCCCAGCACTTGGGAGGCAGAGGCAGGTGGATTTCTGAGTTCGAGGCCAGCCTGGTCTACAGAGTGAGTTCTGGGACAGCCAGAACTACACAGAGAAACCCTGTCTCGAAAAACCAAAAAAAAAAAAAAAAAAAAAAAAAAAACAAAAAAAAAAAAAAAAAAAAAAAAACTGCATGGTATTGGTACAGAAGCAGACAGGTCAATCAACGGAATAGAATCAAAGACTCAGAAGAACACCCACAAACCAATGGACACTTGATCTTTAACAAAGAATTCAAAGCCATATAGTGGAAAAAAGAAAGCATCATCAATAAATGATGCTGATCTGACAGTCTGTACGTAGGAGAATGGTCTATATTTTTCACCCTGTATAAAGCTCAAGTTCAAGTGGATCAAGGACCTCAACTAAAACCAGATACACTGTATCTAATAGAAGAGAAAGTAGGGAAGAGCCTCTAACTCATTGGCACAAGGAAATTTCCTGGACAGAACACCAATGGCTCAGGCTCTAAAATCAACAATCAATAAATGGGACCTAATGAAACTGAAAAGGTTCTGTAAGACAAAAGAACTGTCAATAGAACAAATCGGCAACCTACAGATTGGGAAAAATATCTTCACTAACCCTACATCTGACAGAAGGCTAATATCCAAAATATATAAAGAGCTCAAGAAGATAACCTTCATAAAAACCAAATTCACAACAGAAGAATCGTGAATGGCCAAGAACCATTAAAGAAATGTTCAAAGTCCTTACTCATCAGAGAAATGCAAATCAAAATCATCCTGAGATTTCACCTCACACCAGTCAGAGAGACTAAGATCAAAAATTCAGGTGACAGCACATGCTGGCAACGATGTAGAGAAAGCAGAACACTCCTCCATTGCTGATAGGATTGCAAACTGGTACAACCATTCTAGAAATCAATCTGGATGTTCCTCAGAACATTGGAAATAGTTCTACCTGAAGACCCAGCTATACCATTCTTGGGCATATACCCAAAAGATGCCCCATCATACCCCAAGGACACATACTCCACTATGTTCACAGCAGCCTTATTTGTAATAGCCCAAGTTGGAAACAACCCAGATGTCCCAAAATGGAAGAATGGATACAGAAAATGTGGTTCATTTACACATTGGAATACTATTCAGCTATTAAAAATGAAGACTTCATGAATTTTTGCAGGCAAATGGATATAATCAGAAAATATCATCCTGAGTGAGGTAACTAAACGCAAATGGACACACATGGTATGTACTCGTTGATTAGCAGATATTAGCTAAAAAGTACAGAATACCTAGAATACAACCCACAGACCATAAGGAGTATAACAAGTAGAAAGGCCCAAGTGAGGGAATTTCCATTCCACTTAGAAGGGGGAAGGATGTAATCACGGGAGACAGATGAACCTGGGTAGAGAGGGGAGGGTGGAGAAAAAGGGGAACAAGATCAGGTATGGGGAGCAGGAGAGAAGCCCAGAGGGCTAAGAGAATAAATGAAGATAAGCAGCATGGGGGAATTAGTGGGGGACCCTCTAGAAAGTATCAGAGACCCAGGAGGTGACAGACTCTAAGGACTTAAATGGGGTTAATCTTAGCCAAAATGTCCAACACTGGGGAGAGAGAACTCAAAGAGCCCACCTCCACTAAATAAACAGGGCCTCAAGTGGAAGACAGTGTTACTAACCCACAGCCAAAATTTCTGACCCAGAATTGCTTCTGTCTAAAAGAACTGCAGGGACAAAGATGGAGAGGGGATTAAAGGTAAGATGGTCCAATGACAAGCCCAACTTGAGATCTGTCTCATAGGAGGGCACCAAGGCCTGACACTATTACTGATGCTATGATGTACTTACGGATGGGAATCTGTCATGGCTATCCCCTGAGAGGCCTTACAAGCAGCTGACTGAGACAGAAGCAGATACTTACATCCAACCATTGAACTGAAGTTGGGGACTCTTATGGTTGAATCTGGGAAAGGATTGAAGAAGCTGAAGGGGATAGTGACTCCATAGGAAGACCAGCAGTTTATTACCTGTACTCCAGGGAGCTCCCAGAGACTGAGCCACCAACCAAGACCATACACAGGCCAGCCCAAAGCCACTGGCATGAATATACAGAGGCTACCTGGTCAGGCCTTAGTGGGAGAAAATGAACTTAATCCTTGAGAGACTTAAGGCCCCAATGAATCGGGAAGTCTGGCCGGGGGATGGGCAAAAGGAAGGAGGAATGGGCTGAGGAACTGTGGGAGGCAAAGACCAAGATAGGGGCAACAGGAATGTAAATAAATAAATTAATAAAACTTGAAAACAAAACAAAATTAACTCACAAAAATCAGTAGCCTTCCTATATACAAAAAACAAATGGACTGAGAAAGAAATCAGGGAAACAACATCTTTCACAATAGCTTTAAATAATATGAAATATTTTCAGGTAACTCTAATCAAGCAAATGAAAGACTTATATGATTAAAAAAAAAACTTGAAATTTTTGAAGAAAGAAATTAAAGAAGATACTAGAAGATGGAAAGATCTTCCATGTTCTTGAATCAATATAATTAATTTAGTAAAAATGGCCATATACCAAAAACAATTCATAGATTTAATGCAATCCTCATCAAAATTCCAAGACAATTCTTCACAGACCTCAAAATGGCAATTCTCAATTTCATATGAAAAAAAGAAAAAAACAAAAGCAAACAAAAAGTTTAGGACAGTGAAAACAAAATCCTGAACAATTAAAAAAAAAAGAAAGAAAAAGAACTACTGGAGATCTCACTCTTTCCCAATGTCAACTTCTATAGAACTATAGTAATAACAGTAATAGTAATAAAAAACATGTTTATCAATGGAATCTAATGGAATGGAATTGAAGACCACTATAAATCTACACACCTTTGGAAACCTGGGTTTTGATAAAGAAGCCAGAAACAAACACACAGACACACACAGACACACACACACACACACACACACACACACACAGGCACATGCACGCAAAGAGACAGTATCTTCAATAAATGGTGCTGGTCAAAATGGATGACTGTGTGTAGAAAACCGGAAATCAGTCCATACTTATCACCCTGCACAGAACTCAAATCCAGATGGATCAAAGACCTCAATATAAAACTAAATACACTGAACCTGATAGAAAAACAAGTGGGGACTAGCTTGAATGCATTGGCATAGGAGACAACTTCTTGAAAAAAACACTTGTTGTACAGGTACTACAATCGACAATTAATAAATGGGACCTCATGAAACTGAAAAGCTTCTTTAAGACAAAGAACACCTTGATTCAGACAAAGAGGCAGCCTATAGAATGGGAAAATTTTTACCAACTCCATATCTGATAGAGGAATAATATATTTTTCAAAAAAATGATATAAAAATAAATAATACAATTTTTAAAATAGATACAGATATAACCAGAGAATTCTCAATAGAAGAAACTCAAAAGACAAAGAAACATTTAAAAAAATGTTCAACATCCTTAGCCATCAGGGAAATGCAAAAAAGAAAAAAAATACTTTGAGATTCCATCGTACACCTGTCAGAATGCTATGATCAATGAAGCAAGTGACAGGTAATGATGGTAGAATGTAGAGCAAGAGGAACACACCTCCGTTGCTGGAGGGAGTGCTAACTTGTACAGCCACTATAGAAATCAACATGGCAGTTCTTCAGAAAGTTGGGAATAGACACACCTCAAGATCCAGCTATATCACTCTTAGACATATACTCAAACGACTCTATGTTTAATTATAAGTACATTTGCTCAACCATGTTCATTGCTGCTTTATCTATAATAGCCAAAAACTGGAAACAACCTAGATGTACCTCAACAGAAGAATGAATAAATAAAATATAGTACATTTATACATTTAAACTCAGCTGTTTTTAAAAATGACATGAAATTTGAAAGGAAACAGAGGGAACTAGAAAAAATCATCCTAATTGATAATAAACAGAAACAGAAATATAAATATGGTATGTATTCGCTTATATGTGGATATTAGCTACTAAGTAAATGGTAACCAAGCTACAAACCATAGGCCAAGAGATGTTAGCTATAGAGGAAGGATCTAGTAGGAGACACATGAATCTCCCTGAGAGGGAGAAACACAGTAAACTACATGGGTGGACTGAGGATCAGTGGGGAAGGACCTGGGAGGATCAAAGGGTGAGGTGATACAGGAGAGAGAGAGAGAGAGAGAGAGAGAGAGAGAGAGAGAGAGAGAGAGAGAGAGAGAGAGAGAGAGAGAGAGAGAACTAGAATTAAGGAACATTTGAAGGATTATATGGAAACCTAGTGCAGTAGAAACTTCCTAAACCATATGAAGGCAATCCTAATGAGACCTAATAATGCCAGATACAGTCACAATTGGCCATCTCTTGTCACCAAAGGAGGCTTCTAGGAGTAGGGCTGGGCTGCATTCAATTGAGTTGCTAGCCAAAGGTGTCCCCTGGAAATTCCCAAACAATTCATGTTGTTGCTAAGACAATGGACTGCTCTCTGCACACTGACAGGAGGCCCCACTGCCGAGGACAGCATACACACAACATTGAGCTTGGAAAAGATGAGCTGGGGCCTATATGGAGCCAATGCCCCCACATTCTAGTGGTTTTGTGCATGAAGGTATCCTGAAGGCTACCAAAAAAGAAATATAAATACCTACCCAGCCACAAAACCTTTGACTTCCAGTCTGTCTGGCCTGCAAAACATGCTAGTCAATTGTGCCCTTCCCCCAGCCTTGAGCAGGCCTGAGAGACCTTGTTTACCACAATAGACCAAACAATAGGACTCCGGAGGCATTGTCTGCCTTGGCACCTCCTTGGCTGCCCTGTAGCCTGGTACACAAGCTGAGAAGAATAGACTGCCTGCTGAGCTTGCTTTGAGACAGCCCGAGATTAAGTATGGATTTCTCTCACCTCCAGGATGGATTCAGCTCACCCCTAGCCGGCTGAAGCAAAAAGGAACTCTGGGGGTGGGGGTGGGCTTTCCTCTTTAAATTAGAAGCTGAACATTAAAACATTGAGCCTCGATCAGAAACCTTTGTCCTAGCTTCATCTCTTCCAGCCCTCCTGTCCCTTCTTCCATTCCCAGCCTCTCTTTCAGGTGAACCCGGTCGACTGTGGCCAATGGCCCTCAACAGTCAATAGTAGCACAGAACTTATATTACTCTGCAAGACAGAAACCATACACAACACTGCTTTCATAACCAAGAAGCATAGACTAGATAGCCCAGGGATATTGTTAGGTCAAACCAAGCACTAATGGTCTGAAATGGTCGTTTTATAGATCAGTGCCTTATCCAGTCATCATCAGGGAAGCTTTATATCGTAGCATATAGGGACAGATACAGAGACTCCCCCAGCCAGACATTACATGGAAAGACTATCTAAATGCGATATCTCCATCAAATCACTCCCCTTAGAGCTCAGGGAACCACATGGAAGAAGAGGATGAAAGAATTTAAGAGCCAGAGAGAATGGAGGGCACAAGGCCCTCTGAATCAAGTGAGCAAGGCACATACTAACTTACAAAGACTGAAACAGAGAGCACAGGGTCTACACAGGTCTGTACCAGTTCTTCTATATATGATAGCTTTCAGAGTAGTATTTTTATGAGACCCCTGAGTGGGTTTCTGATTCTTGTGCATGCTCTTAAAACTCTTCTTTCTTCTATTGGGTTAACCTTTGATATGAGAAATTTTGCTTTATCTTATTGTGTTTTATTTTGTCATGTTTCATTGTTATATCTTAAAAGCCTGTTCTTTTCTAATGAGAGACAGAAAGAGAGTAGATCCAGAGGGGAGGGGAAGGAATGAGGGATTGGAAGGAGTAGGGGGAAAAACTGTAATCAAAATACACTGTATGAAAATAAAGAATATATTGTCTATAGAAGGGAAAAATGGAAAAAAAATCCTTCCACAGGCTAATGGAACTACCAAGAAACCCAGTGAACAAACAGCTTGGTAGATGTCATAATAGGCCTACAGATTCCAAGCCTTGAACGGTGGTCCTGGATAGCATAAGAAAGCAGGCTGAACAAGCCATGGAAAACAAGGCAGTAAGCAGTGTTCCTCCATGGCTCTGCTTTAGTTCCTGACTTGGCTTCTCTCATTAGACTGTGATTTTGAATATGTAAGCCAGGTAAACTCTCTCTTCTCAAAGTTGCTTTCACTTGTATTTTTTGTGATAGTAATAGAGACCTAACTAAGACATTGGTCTTTAACTAAAAGATCAGTCTAGGGATATTGTAAATGATTCACATAATGAAAAGATTTATTTTTAAATAGGAGGGAGAAAAGTGATCCAACAGATTCTTCTGACCATTACATATATACAGTCCAGACTGTCAGTCTTATATGCGTATTCCAACACAGCCATTCTGTGTTAGTGCTTGAGAAGTTCAATATGACACTTAAGGTTGGAGGACTGTGCCCAGCTATAGGCTCAGATAAGCATTCTGAACACATTTAACACAGGTAGTGCTACCAGGATCATTAAGTTGTATACTCAGGACTTTTCTTCTTATTAACATATATTAATTATACACTATAGTGTAAGGTTATATTTTTCAAAACCTACTTTAATAAATGTACCTAAGTGTTTTAACCTCCCTTTTAACTCACAACCCACCAGAGGTAGTGGAAAAGAAAGGTAAATAGGGCAACGGAGGATGTGCAGCTATTTAGAAATAGTTCTTTGGCAAATTCAATCTGTCAATCTGAGTTGTCAGGGTACCAGCAATTCAGTTTTCACGAATCAACAGCAGTAGGTTGATCCAATTGCAAACACCATTTATGAATCGGCAACTGCAGATCAATCCAGAAGAAACAGCAAAATCCCGAGTCCAAGGAAGCGGGAAGAAACCTCCAGAATACCACCAGAAATTCTTTGGTGCATTTCCCTTTACAAAGTCATGATAAATGGTGATCAGCCAAGAAGGCAAGGCGAACCAATGCCACAATGCCAGGAAAACCCAAAGAAGACCAGCAAAGAGAGTTGAGGTGAAACGATGCCACATAGAAGTGTCCACTATCTGCTGGGTTATATTTATATCCTTTCCAAACACCACATGTTCTTTCAAGTGTCTGTTCTGGCAAAACATCACATGCCATTTTTCTGAGCAGCTTCCAGAATAGCACCATGTGTCTGTTCTCAGCAAAATATCCTCCCATGTGTCTGCTTCAGCAAAGACATCCTCTCATAAGATAGTTTCTAGAAAAAAAAGTCACAGTACTCCAAAGAAACCAGAAAATTCTACCTCACTATAGTGAGTCTTATGAAGGCATTTTTCATATGTATATAGTGTATTTTTATTGTTTCCATCTCCCATTTTCCTCTCTTGTTTCACTCCCATATCTAGTCTCCTATTGATAATCTCTATTCTCAATGTCTGTGTACTTTCATGATTATTTGGTATGGACTTCTTGTTGTTGTTTTTATTGTTGTTTGATTGGCTCATTGGATTTTGTTTTGTTTTCTTTCGTTTTTGGTAACCCATTGTATTTTACTAGTGTTTCATACAGGATCCTCAGTGAATGTGGGCTCTGTACCAGTTATACAACTGAAGAAAATGTCTCTTTGCCTCCTCAAATGATTGACTACATATAGATAGATACTCAGGAGTAGGCCCTCATAAGCCATCCCTACTGTCTATCATTAGATCTAGTCTTATGTCCTCAGATAGAGGAACACTTATAATTGGCAGCATCTGGTTGTTAGGTACAAGAATCACTTGACGTCCCACAAGTAGTATTTGAAATCGTATGGGTTCTGGTCCTCTCTCTTGTTCATACTCTGTGGTGATACCTTGCTACCAAGAGTTTTTCAAAAAAGTCAAAATGTTCTCTCCCTCCTTGTTTTGCTGTACACAATCTACAAGTCTTAGCATGTTCAGAGTCTCTTACTGATGCCCTTCTCTCCCCCCCACCCCCCATCTTCAATTATCTCTCTCCTAGGTACTCTGCTGTATCTTCTCACTGCTTGCTCACAGTTTCACCTCAGATGTCCAGCTTAATCCTACAAACAAACAAAATAAAAAATTATGCATTAGTTCAAAAGAGTTACAGAAAATTTATGGAAAAGACTATTTCCTTAAAACTTAGGAAAAATTAACTAAAGATAGTCTTCCACAGTGGAAAGAAGGAAGGAAAGAAGGAAGGAAGGAAGGAAGGAAGGAAGGAAGGAAGGAAGGAAGGAAGGAAAGAAGGAAAGAAGGAAGGAAGGAAGGAAAGAAGGAAAGAAGGAAAGAAGGGAAGAAGGAAGGAAGAAGGGATGAAAGGTAGACTATAAGAAAAATGGGAGGAAGGAAGGAGGATATTTTGATGTATATTGGTCAAAAGCACAAGAACAGTGTGATTTTTGATAAAAGGGAACCAAAAAAAAAAAAAAAACCCATACAAAGGGAGATCAAGAGAAAACAGCTGTTTTGGGAGATTATAAAACTTGAAACTAACAACAAAAGAGAAAATTCACAAAATTCAAGTATAAAACGCAGACTTAATAGGAGTCCCAAAAAGCTGTCTCTCAGGGTAGAAAGGCTCAACAATTAAGAGCTTTGGTTGCATTTCCAGAATTCCCAGGACCTACATGGTAGCTCAGAAGCATCTGTAACTCCAGTTCCACTGACTCTGATGCCCTCTTCTGGTCTCTACTAGCAACAAGAGCACATGTGGTGCACAGACATAGAGGCAAAGCACCCACACCCACAAACTAAAATGCAATCTCTTGCCTCTTGCTCATCAGGGCCTGATTTCTCTCTCCTGCCCAAGCTAGGCTACAGATTTCCCAATATTTCTTTTACCTGCCCCTCTTTCTAGATCGCTCCTCCAGCTTCCAGTTCTTGTAGGCTTGAA
Organism: Grammomys surdaster; assembly: GCF_004785775.1. NCBI lineage: Eukaryota > Metazoa > Chordata > Mammalia > Rodentia > Muridae > Grammomys > Grammomys surdaster. The sequence continues at coordinate 1,613,161 of NW_021620638.1, read as the reverse complement.
GAAGAATTTCAAATGAGTTTGACAAAGTCTGTAATTAGTAACTGAGCCAATTCGGCTTGCAATTCATTTTCCTAACTAGTAATCTGACAGATTTTTGTGACTAGATGTCAAAAGACTGAAGATAATAAGTCATCAAAGTAAGAGAAAACAAAGGTAAAAGTAGTGGCATAAATAAAATTTGAGACTATGACCCATTTCTTTCATAACATAATGTAATTTGTGATTTTAAAAACAATAAAAGTTATTTACTATAAGCATTAGAAAAAATTAAAAACCCAAAACAGGTACTAAATTTTTAAATATCTAAATTACTACTGATACTCTTAAGATTTGTATATTTCAAAAAGTTTTCCATGCAAGTGCCACATCCATTCACATGCCTACATTATTTCTTAAACCTTTATTGAAGACATTCTAGTGGAGTAACTAAATCTATCTGCTATCAGAGATGAGCCGAGAAAATTGTATGCTAAAATACTGGGAATGATGGCATCACTTCTGTGCATGCTCATTTCAGTTGTTTCCAATCAGAGTCCCATTTAATTAAACAATGAGTAAATGTAAAATGTAGCCATGGACCTTGAAGCGAGTAGATACTGTGAATATTTGTAGCCTTTGGAGTATGTGGTCATTGTAAGATGCATCCGTAGACTTGATATATTCCCTTCAAAAGGGAGACTGTAAGTCTCTTCCTCCGAGTGTGTACACAAATTGTAATGTGACTAGTCAGTGAAAGAAACAACTCTCACCTCAACAACTTGAAAGAGATGGTTTATTCTAAAACCCAAGTTGAGTGAGTATGACACAGGAGGACAGATTTGCATTTCTTCTGATGTTATGCTCCAATCACACAGCAATTTCATGAAGTTTTTATAGAAATAGATGAAAGAAGGTCATAAATCATGATACTTTTTAAATACATTTCTGGAAATATGAGACAGGTGGGTTACAGCAAATTGGAGAAAGATTTGTTATAGGTTTCTGTTATCTATTGACATTCTGAGCTTTGGGGTAAGTGAAAGCTAGTGTTCTTCTGAATTCATACATTTCAAAAGGTTTTACCTGATCACCACAAGAATGTTAGATCAGACACAGAAGTGGGAAAGAAATGGCTAATAAGATAGCCCAAGGTTATTTATTCAATATTTTTATAAATTCTTTGAGAAATTCATAAAATGTGTTTTGAACATACCTCTATCCCACTCACCCCATAACCATTCTCCAGTCCCTGTCCATTCATCAATGAGGTTTCTTTATTTTTTTCCTCCCCTCATCGACTCCTCTTTGTATTGCCCAGCTAATCCTGGGTCAATACTGGAATATGGTTAACCTACCAGGAGACACAACATTAAATAAAAAAAACAAAAACCTGATTCTCCCTCTCCAAACCATCAAATGCCAACAGTCCCTCTGCTGGTGATGGGAATTTATGCTCACCTCTCCCTGTCTATGCTGGTGTTTTGTCTGGCTGGAACTTATACAAGTCTTGTGCCTACTGTCCCAGTCATTGGAAGTTCATGTGTGCAACTTCTTTCTTTTGTGTCTATAAAACACTATGCCCTTGATATTTCCAACACTTCTATCTCTTACCATCTTTATGCCCCCTCTTTGGCAAAGAGTCTTGAGCCTTGGGGGAAGGAGTATGGCCTACTTAGGGCTATGCACTCTAGCATGCTAGCATTCTAGCATTCTATTCTCTTATTCTCTGCACATGAACTAGTTGAGGATCTCTATGTTAGTTTCTAGCTACTACAAGATGCTTCTCTAATAAGAACTAAGAGATGCTCTGATTTATGGATGTAGCAACAAATGAATAAGACTCATTTTAATACTATGCCCATCTAGCAGAAAAATACTATTAGATTTTCCTCTAAGGCCTATGACATATCTAGCCTAGGTGTTTGACACCTTTAATAATATCAGCTATGGGTACAATCACATGGACTTATATCCTACCATAAATGCATTGGTTACTCAAATAATTCTTGTGTTATTAATGCACCAGTAGGCATATCTTTTCAAGACAGTCATTGTGGCTTGCAGAGTCTGTAGGTAGGTGAGACTGAGGATTACTTTTCTCCTTGGACACCATACATAGCACGTTCAAACACCATGAAACTAGTCACTATGGATTAAGCTTCAAGGTGAGTATCAGCATAATTTTTCAGTATTTGATAACTCAAATCGGTAGTATCTTTGCAATAGTGCTTAACTACCAAATTCTGGAAAGTAGCCAAGAGATAGTATGGCAATGGCCTAAAATGCATGGGAGTATATTTATATATTTAACAACTCAAAAAGAGAATATCCACTTCTGGTAGTAGGGCTTTCATTTACTAGCACAAAGTGTTTAGTTGAGGTATTGTCCCCAGTTGTAGGATAAATCCAATAAGTTTCTTTGTATGAGTATATGTGTGTGTTCATATACATATGTGTATATATTTTAGGAAACTTTGACAGCAGGAGATTTCCCTGGGTCTTTTTCAAAAGGCCTTTAGTGCTACTTATTTCTTCCCATATTTTCTCCTTTACTCTGCCTTCCATGACCTACCCTTCCGTTCCCGTCATTAAGATGTGTTCTATTTCCCCTCTATTAAAAGCACTTTCTCCATAGTCCCTTGCTGAATGCAGCACTTGGAAGAGCACCCCTAATACCCCACCTCCACTGGACGGCACAATAGAGCTGGCTCTGGATGTTTGTGTGGGGGTGAGCCAGCCCTATGGGCATGAGAGCAGGAGAGCTGACCCTGCCTCCTGCTAATAGTGGCATTGGATTGCTTAGCAGGAGCTGTGCTGGAGAGTGAATCCTGTTGGAACAGTTAAGAGTCAGAGGGCTCATCAGCTCGGCCATCACCCTGGCCCAGATCCAGGTCTTCGAGATGGCCCACCCCAAAATTTACATCATTTTAGCAGCTGAAAAATATTACAATATGAAAATGTTCCATATTTTCACTATCTATTCATCAGTTGGTGAATATCTTTGTTGTTTCATTGCCTTACTATTGTAAACAGAGAAGCAACACACATGAATGAGCCGGTATCACTGTAGTAAGATAGAAACATTCCTTGGTTATGTGCCCAGAAGTGGTATGGCTATCTTGTGATAAACCTATTTTCAGCTTTTTGAAGAACTTCCCCTATGGTTTTCAAAACGGATGCACCAGGTTGCACTCCCACCAGCAGGATAAGTGTTCCCCTTCCCTCATATCCATGGCAGCATCTGCCTTCTTCTGTTTCTTTATTCTTGGCCATTCTGATGGTGGAGTAACATAAAATCACAAAGTTATTTAATTTACAATTCCCTGAAAGCTAAGGTTATTGAACACTTTAAAAGGGGTTTCTCAGTCTTTTCCATTTCATCTTTTGAAGACTCTTCTGTTTCATTCCATGCTCTATTTTCTCACTGGGTGGTGTGGTTTCTTGTTGCTTAGTTTGGTTTTGGTTTTTTGTTCTTTGTTTGTTTGCTTGTTTTTTTGGAGTTGTGTTTTGTTTTGGGGGGGGGTGATTTTTGGCTGGTTGGTTGGTTTTTGGTTTTTGTTGTTCTTTGAATATTCTAGACCTAACCCACTGTCAGCTGTGTAGCTGGTAAAGATTTTTAATGCCTATAAGAATCCTCTTCATAAAGTCCTTTTCTGTATCTATGAGTTCAAGCATATTTACTTTCTTTTCTGTCAGATTCAGAATATTATCCCTTTTGTCAAGGTCTTTTACCCATTTGAAGTTGAGTTTTGTACAAGGTGAGAGATGGGATCTGTCTCATTCTTCTATAAGGAACTCTTTGGTTTGAGCAGCACAATTTGTTGAAGATGCTGCCTCTTCTCTAATGTGTGGATTCTTTGTTTAAAAAAAATAGACATACTTGGACTTATATCTGGGTTATCAACTCCATTTCACTGATAATTTTATCCGCTTTTATGCCAATACCATGCTGTTTTTATCTCTAGAGCTCTGTCCTATAGCTTAAACTCAGGGTCTCTAGTTCTTTTATTATTCGGGATTGTTTTGACTATCTTGGACATTTTTGTGTTTCCAAGTAAAATTTCAATTTTTTTTCCTATGATGAATTGAGTCAGAGTTTTTATGGGAATTGTGTTGAATCTGTGAATTGATTTTCTAGAATGATCATTTTCAGAATATCTTTTTGGACAGAAAAGAGTTTATTTCATCTTATATCTTATAGTACATTATAAATGGTAGTGAGGGCAGGAAATCAAGCATGAACTTGAAGGCAGGCACTGAAGAAGAGGTAATGAAGGAATAGAGTTACTAACTTGTGCAGACTGATTTCTTATTCCAGCTGTTCAGGGATAGCACTTGCAATAGTCAGTCATCAGTCAAGAAAATAGTCAATTATCTTTTGCCTACTAGACAATCTAGTGGAGACATTTTCTCAACTAAAGTTTCCTTTTTCAGTTAGACTCCTGTTAGATTATATTTGATAAAAAAAGAAAGAACAAAAGAAAGAAAGAACAAATAAGAGAAAGAAACAACAAAAGAAAAAAGAGAGAAAAAGAAAGAAAGAGAGAGAGAGAGAGAAAGAAAGAAGGAAGGAAGGAAGGAAGGAAGGAAGGAAGGAAAGAAAGAAAGAAAGAAAGAAAGAAAGAAAGAAAGAAAGAAAGAAAGAAAGAAGGAAAGAAAGAAAGAAAGAAAAATTTTCTCAAAGAACCAGCTCCTGGTTTTGTTGATTCTTTTTATAGTTCGTTTTGTTTCTTCTCGGTTGATTTAAGCCCCGAGTTTGATTATTTCCTGCTGTCTAGTCCACTTGGGTGTACTTGCTTCTTTTTGTTCTAGAGCTTTCAGGTGTGCTGTCAACCTGTTAGTGTATGCTCTCTCCAGTTTCTTTTTGGAGGCACTCAGAGCTATGAGTTTTCCTCTTAGCACTGATTTCATTGTGTCCCATAAGTTTTGGTATGATGTGCCTTCATTTTCATTAAATTCTAAAAAGTCTTTAATTTCTTTCTTTATTTCTTCCTTGACCAAGTTATCATTGAGTAGAGTGTTGTTCAGCTTCCATGTGTATGTGGGCTTTCTGTTGTTTTTGTTGTTATTGAAGACCAGAGTTAGTCCATGGTGATCTGATAGGATGCATGGGATTGTTTCAATCTACTTGTATCAGTTGAGGATGGCTTTGTGACCGATTATATAGTCACTTTTGGAGAAGGTACTGTGAGGTGCTGAGAAGAAGGTATATTCTTTTGTTTTAGAATGAAATGTTCTATAGATATCTGTTAAAACCATTTGGTCCACCACTTCTATTAGTTTTACTGTGTCTCTCTTTAGATTGTGTTTCCATGATCAGTTCATTGATGAGAGTGGGGTGTTGATGTCTCCCACTATTATTGTGTGTGGTACAATGTATGGTTTGAGCTTTAGTAAAGTTTTTTTATGATTGTGGATGCCCTTGCGTTTGGAACATAGATGTTCAGAACTGAGAATTCCTGGTGGATTTTTCTTTTGATGAGTATAAAGTGTCCTTCTTTATCTCTTATAATAACTTTTGGTTGAATGTTGACTTTATTCAACATTAGAATGACTACTCTAGCTTGTTTCTTTGGATCATTTTCTTGCAAAATTGCTTTCCAGCCCTCTACTCTGAGATAGTGTCTATCTTTGACACTGAGGTGTGTTTCCTGTATGCAGCAAAATGCTGGGTCCTGTTTATGTATCCAGTCTTTTAGTCTATGTCATTTTATTTGTGAATTGAGTCCATTGATGCTAAGAGATATTAATGAATAGTGATTGTTGCTTCCTGTTAGTTTTGTTGTTAGAGGTGGAATTATGCTTGTGTGACTATCTTATTTAGGTTTGTTGAAAGAAGATTACTTTCTTGCTTTTTCTAAGGTATAATTTCCATCCTTGTGTGGGAGTTTTCCATCAATTTCTTTTCAGAATATTAAGCATACCAATCTGTGATCGTGGCAGGCTTTTCCTTCTTCTGGTGTATTTTTTAATGTATTGATGTTTTTGCTGTATGTCTTTTCCATCATTAGGTGGATGTAGTTCAATTTTTGAGCAATCGTGAATGAGACTGATTTCCTGATTTCTTTCTTGGTATGTATATGGTATTTGTATATAGCAAGGCTACTGATATTTGTGTGTTCATTTTGTACCCTGCTACTTTACTAGATCAATTTATCATTTATCAGTTTTTAGAAATTTTCTAGGAGAGTCTTCATGATCTTTTGTGTACAAGATTATATCATCTGTAAATAAGCTATTTTGGCTTCTTTCCCTATTTGTATTCCCTTTATCTTTTTGATGTGTCATACTGATCTAGTGGCTAAGACTTGAAGCACTATGTTGAACAGGAATGGAAAGAATAAACATTCTTCCCTTGTTCCTTATTTTACTGCAAACACTTTGAGATTATCTTCATTGGGTGGAGATGTTGGGTGTGAGACTGTATACTGCCTTTATTATATTTAGAAAAGTCCCTCATAGTTCTCATCTCTTCATTATTTTTATCATGAAAGAAGGTTGAACTTTTGTCAAAAACTTTTTTCTGCATCTAATGAGGTGATCGCATAGTTTCTGTCCTAGAGTCTGTTTATGTGATGAACTACATTTATTAATTTGTATATGTTGAACCACCCATATATCTCTGACATAAAGACAGCTTGATTATAGTGAATGTATTTTTGATGTGTTCTTGAATTCAGTTTGTAAATGTTTTATGAGAATTTTTGCATCAATATTAATTAGAAAGATTGACCAATAATTTTCTGTTTTGTGGTGGGAAGATTTTGGTCAGGCTTTGATATCAGGATAATACTGGTTTCATGAAAGAAATTTGTTAGTCTTCCTTCCTTTTGTATTTTATGGAATCATTTGAGGAGTATTGGTGTCGGTTTGTCTTTGAATGTCTGGTAGAGTTTTGTTATTAATCTGCCTATACCCGGAATTTTTTTAGTTGTGATATTTTTAATTACTGCTTCTATTTCACTGGTTGTTATAGTTTAGTTTAAATTATTTGTTTCTTCTATATTTAATCTTACAGGTTATATACATCAACAAATGTATCCATTTCTTTTAGATTTTTCCAGTTTAGTGGAGTTGGTTTTTGTTTATTTGTTTGATTGCTTTATTAGTTTTTGTTTTGTTTTGTTTTGTTTTGTTTTGTTTTTCAATAGACAGTGTTTCTCTTTGTGGCACTGGGTTTCCTGGAGCTCGTTCTATAGAAAGGGCTGTCCTAGAACTCTTTGTGGCACTGGGTTTCCTGGAGCTTGTACTATAGAAAGGGCTGTCCTAGAACTCAGAGATCAGCCTGCAGCTACCTTCCTAGAGGTAGGATTAAAGATGGACATCACCACCACTAGGCTATAGAGCATAAATCTTTGAAGTGTGTCTTCACCATCCTTTGAATTTCCTCAATATCTGCTGTTAAATTTTCATTTTAATCTCTGATTTTATGAATTTGGGTCTTCCCTTTTTTGCTTCATTTACCTAAGGCTCTGTCAATCTTGTTAATCTTTTCCAAGAACCACTTGTGCTTTATTTATTTTTTGAAATTTTTTTCTATTTCACTTATTTCAGCCTCTGACTTTCATTGTCTATTTCAGTCTACTCATTTTGGATGCTGTTTGTGATTGTTTTCACATGTAACATTAATTACCAATATGTGATCTTTCCAGTTCTTTATGCATGTACTTAGTGCTGTAACATTCATCTTAGAACCACCTTCATTGTATCCCATGGATTTTGGTATATTGTATTTTCATTTTTGTTCAATTCTGGAAATTTTAAATGTTTCTTCTTGATTTTTTCCCATTCATTCAAGTTTCATTCAGGAGTATGTTGTTTAGTTTATACGAATTTGAGTGCTTTGTGTCATTTGTGTCATTTCAGATGTTTAGCCTTATTCCTTTGTGGTCAGATAATCTACACAATGTGATTTTAACTTTCCTAAAGTTGTTGAAACTTTCATCGTGTCCTATTGTGTGGTTCATTTTGGAGAAAGTTCTATAGGCTGCCAAGAGCAACATATTTTATTTAATATCTGTGTGGAATATACTTTAAATATCTGCTAGATCCACTTGATTTATAACACCATTTAGCTCCAGAATTTCTCTAATTTTTCTCTGGATGGCCTACAAGTGGAATACTCAAGTCTTCCACTATCACTAGGTTGGAGTCAATCTGTGATTTTAGATCCAAGAATATTTGTTTTATGCAACCAGATGACCTACATTTGGTGCATAAATATTTAGAATTATAGTAGCCTCTCCATGGATTATTGTTTTTCCTTTAGTGACTATGAAATATCTTTTCTTTAACTAATTTTGGTTTTAATTATATTTTTCAATTATGAGAATATCTACCGTGCTTGATTCTTTATTCCATTTACCTAGAAAACTGTTTCCTATCTTTTAGTTAAATCAGATTTTATTACTAATAGAGATGTATGTTTTGGAGGCAGAAAAAAATGGATGCGGTTTTCTAATCCAATCTTTCAGTTGGTGTCCTTTTCTTGAAAATTTGAGATCTTTAATACTGAAGGCTATTATTGAATAATGTATAATAATGGTTAACTACCATTATTTTGTTGTAGAGATAGTGTTTTCTTAGTTATGTATTGGGGAAACTATTCTGGGATTATATATTCCTTGTGTCTTCCTTGGCATTTTTAATTTTTAGAGAAAAGTGGTTCTCCTATTATTCTGTCAAGCTGATTTTAAATGCTTCCCTCTTCTGGCTTTTATGGATATTGCTCACATGTAGTACACATACATTCCTGCAGGCAAATTGACTCTATTTTTATCATGGAAAGTTTTTCTTTCTCCTTTAATTATATCTGATGGTTTTGCTGGATATAGTAGTTTGGACTGCCATCTGGGATCATTTAGGACTTTTGGAATATCAGGCCAGGCTCCTCTAGAGTTTCTACTGGAGAAATCATGTGTTATTCTGATGGGTCTGTATTTATATGTGATATAGTCTTTCTTGCTATTTTCAGTATCCTTTCTTTGTTCTGTACATTATTATGTGGTGTGGGGATTTTATTTTCTGGTCCTGAATATTTGGTGTTCTGTATGCTTCTTAAACATTAATAGGCATCTCTTTCCAAAAAAGGAGGATTTTCTTCTACAATTTTATTGAAAATATTTTCTATGGCTTTAGCCAAGGTTTATTCTCCTTCTTATACACCTATTAATCAAAACCTAAATTTTTGTTTTTATTTTTATTTTGGTTTTGTTGTTTGGTTGGTAGCTTGATTGGTTAATTGGTTAGTTGTTTGGTTTGGTTTGGTTTGGTTTGGTTTGGTTTGGTTTGGTTTGGTTTGGTTGGTTTGGCTTGGTTTGGTTTGGCTTCAAGACTTCTCTGAAACTTGCTCTGTAGACCAGGTTGATCTCTTACTCACAGAGATCCACCTGTTTCTGCCTCCCAAATGCTGGTATTAAAGACATGTGCCAGCATCACGTGGCTATTCATAGGTTTTTGGGTTTTATTGGGTTCCAGATTTCAGACATGTTCTGTTCAGTGATTTTTGCTTTGTTTTGATTTTTGTTTGAACCTAATATTTTCTTTGACTGGATGATTCATTTCCTCTATCTTATTTTTGAGACCCAATATTCTCTCTTCCATTTGACTCAATATGTTGATGATATTTTCCACTGGGCTCTTTGTCTGACTTCATGAACTTCTCAGTTTTAGTTTTATTTCTTTTTTACTTTCCTTCAGAGATCCTTTACCTTTATTAAAATCTATTTTTATGTATTGCATTATTTTCTTATTTTATTCAACTACTTATATCCTCATGGTCTTCATTCAGGCATTTGTTTGTATCCTCTTTGCGTTCCTTGGATATATTGCTGTTTTGAAATCATTGTCTTGTTTTCAGAGAACAGTTTTATATGGGTGCTAATGTCTGAAAAATACATGTCTTGGTCACTGATGTTATTGTTTGGTAATTATCTTTAAAATCTTGATTTAGGTCACTTGTAGTGTTTCTAAATATGGATTCTTAGGCTTCTTTTTGTTGAGTGTTGTTTGAATCCTTGTTTGCTATGATCCCAACTTGTCATCTTGTGAACCAGCTGAATTGTTCTTGGTGTTCAATTCTGTATTGGTGTTCTAATGAGATGCCAGGATTGCTCTCAGTTTAGCCAGGGATTGGTACATTCTGAACCTAGGAGTAAATCTTTGTAGACATTCTTTATGTAATTCTCCATTGTGCAGAGACTTGGAGATTCTCTAAACTTATCTTCATTAGTTTGAAGAAGGCTCACAGGGTTTTTCAGGTGATCCTAAAGTTCTAGGCTAAAATCACCAGGCCTTGATACTTGACTGGATGGGGTGACAGAAAAATAGATAAATGGAGGAGTAGGGCCAGTGATCCAATTTGGTTCCATATGATGTATATGCTGGCTGTGGTTGTGAATGAGATTACAGGCAGGCAGACAGGAGTGGGATGAGGTTGAGGCAACCTACTGACAGTTTCAGATAAACTCCGCATAGTGCAGTGCCAAACAGATTGGTGCACAGGTCAATTCACAGCCAGATAGACAGACCATGATAAGTTTTAGTTAGGCTTTAAACCTGCAACCATCTAACCTTCCACAGTTACTGAAATTCTTTTTAGTTTCAGCTTTGCAGAAGATTCAATGGAAGATGGAGCTTCTTTCCAGGAACTTTTATCCACAGCTCTCCCTATAGGACACATGTTACATTTTGTATATAAAAATATCATTTATTAAATATAAATCAACATCCTTCATAATCAGAAATATTCATTTCTGAGATGTCATGTAGGTTAGGCTGAGTACTAGGCAATGCAGCAGTTTTCAGGAAAGAGGAATAACTGGTAAAGCTATTAAAGAAGAAACTCTCAGGTAGTACCAAAGATATTATCTATCATGATTTGGCTCTGACTTAGGGGTTGTTTTTTTCTTGTTGTTTTGTTCTATTTGTCTTCTACATGTGACATAACATTTACATGTAATATATAGTAGGATTATTATGCTTAAAATTAAAACAATCAAAAATACAGTCTGGGATAATAAAATGAAAGTAGCAGATGATTAAAATAATCATCCTAGCAAACCAAAAAAAAATCCTTTGCATATATTATTCTACTTCTTAACTAGACTAATTATATGATGTCTTCACTGTGTCAAGAGTCATTTGTACTTTCTGAAACATTTTATTTGGTGTTTGGAGAACTTGAAATAGCTTATTACCTTTTAATTCCAGTTTCTTCTACCAATATTGATTCCATGAGTTGAAATCAATTATGTGGAGTAACTAGCTCTATTTCCAGGAAAGATTGGTCTTCAATACTGTGATGGTATAAATAGGCATGCCCCTCCCCTCCTCATAAGCTCATAGATTTAAATGCCTGATTGCAATAAGGTAGCACTACTTAGGAGATGTGACTTCATTGGAATAGGTGTGGGCTTGTTCAAGGAAGTGGTCACCGAGGGTGGGCTTTAGGGTTTAAGAAGCTCAAGCCAGGCCCAGTGGCTCTCTTTCTCTTTCTTCCTGCTGCCTGCCAATTGATATGTAGAACTCTTGGCTCCTTCTCCATGTCTGCCTGCAGTCCTTGTTGAATTACAGTGCAGATTTTCCCAGCCTCTGAGTTTGAGAATAGTCCAGGACAGTTGGTTTAATATGTTTAATCCATCCTTGCAATATATTATATTCTTTTAATAGATTCTCATCCCTTTTCTTCCTCTTGAAATGGCATTACCTTTATGTGCCCTATTTTGAAAAGTGAGTCATTTTACAAGGAAGGTCATTCCTTCTTTGCAATGAATTCAACGTGTTCTAGAATTTGATCCAGAACTTATTCTTCCAGTAAGGCCTCTGTTGGCTCTAACGTTTGGCCAATTTTGTCGACTCTACAATCAATCCTGTTGCCATAGGAGACTGGTAGCTTTTGTACAATTTGAATAAAGAGTCAATCCAAAACTTCTGGATACCCCATATAAAAATCAGTAAAGTAAAAGCCACTCCAATGTGGACAGACAACTGAGTGTACTATAAGGCTTCTCAAAGCCTTTCATGCCTGTTATAATAGTTACACCATATGGAAGAGGTTGACCATATTACTACTATGAGTGAGTTCATATGGTTGGTGGGTATCATTTAGTCTCATGCCATGAGATTTTTAGCCATATTTGTAGCTACAGTACAGAGCAAATTGTCATCAGAGCAGGTTATACTGGGACTGGAAACACAGGCATCCCCCACAGGTTAACTATCATATCCAGGAATCTGTTACACCATATCATTTCCAGTATCACTGGTGACATAACTGAATAGACCCAGTTAGAATTATTCCTGTTTCCTTTGTGGAAATTTGTCTAGTGCTTTAGACATAGAGGTTATGGATTTTGAAGAAGGGTGCTCCCCCAAAAGAAATATTCTTAAATTTAAATTAAGACTCTGTTAGTCCAAAACATGGGTTTTTTTAATCAAAATTATATTAAATAATACAGGAGTCCTCCCCTGGAAGTAATAAATTGTTTTAATCCTTTAAAGCATAAATGCTTTGTTTAAATGAGATGAGAGACTTGGATAAACAAGTCATCATAACAAAACTGTAGTTAACAAAATGGTATAATATTGTTACAGTCCTTAAGATAAACATTATTTCATTATTTCTATCATGTAAGGAAATATACTAAATAATTTTTAAATTTCTGAGAAAATTTCTGATATATCATATATAGTAAAAAAAAATACATATATAGTTTTGAGTTCATTTACTAGCAATTTATAGATAGTAATATTAAAGGTTAGTATCATTCATCTTTTCTGAAACTAAGTTAGGCATGTCTCAGGAGGAGGCAATGCATGTTTATGATGGGGAATATGGATTTAAGAGTTTACCCCCTGAAGTTTTGTAGCACAAGAGAGACAGTTAAAAGTACATGATAAAGTCTTTTCCAATGAGTCCAAAGGGAATCCTTGAAATACTACTTTTTCCAATGTATGAAATATCCTGGTTTCAGTTCATTCGGTTCCTCATATCCTGGGAGTTTGATGTACAAAGAGTGTACAACCAATTTGAATTTCTTTAGTTATCATTTCCAAAAGTTCTGTCTCTTACTTTTGTAGTGTATAATTCCTAATAGAAATAGTGCATAATGCCTCTTGCTAGCAGGGGCATCCAGTTCTCTGTAAAAGGAGGCAACTGATGTCTTTCAAAAGGGATAGATCTAGGAATTAGGAGAACTAATGGGAATGCTTTTGGCCAAGGGAGGCTGAAAGCTCTAGTTAACTTTGCCAATTGTTTTTCCACAGTTCCAGTTGTTCACTCAACAATTCTAGGAGATTAAGGACAGTAGACAAAGTAAAAATGTTGTATAATAAGCCAAATTTTATAGATAGCTTGTCCTATCTAATGTATTCCATGATCACAATCCAAGTAGGAATAATTCTTTCTAACAGAAGTTTTCCTCTGGCAAGAGAAAACTTCAACAAAATGAGAAAATAAATAAATTAGCACTAAAATATATTTATCTTATTTATTTTTATGTGAATGGATGTTTTTCTTGGTGTACTACATGTGTTTGTGTACCAAAGAGACCAGAAGAGGGTTTCAGATTTTTTGGGAATGAAGGTTATAAATTTCTATATGGGCATTGAAAAAAATCAAACCAGGGTCCTCTGAAAGAATAGTCAGTGCTCTTTACTACTGAACCATCTCTCCAACCCTCACTAAGATCTCTTCCTATTCTTATTTTGGTGGCATTATGGATAAAGACTGACTACGAAGTTTCAAATGGCCCATTTGGCAAAGTAAAACATCCATGGGCATTTGAGCCAAATAGAATATTTTGACTTTACCTTGTTAGCTATTGGTAGGCAGAGCTTCCAAAAATATTGTTGATTCTGAGAGATCACAGTTTTGAGAGCCTGATGAGTTAAATTATATATGTATTCCAGTAGAGGCAATTGGACACTTAGGGGTATTTTGGGCTTCCCATTAGAATCCAATCAAAGATTGCTATCAGTCTGAAATGGTAACCCTTCTGTTGCCAGGAGTCCATTTCTTGTTATTGTGCCATCTGTTAAGTTGAAGGAGGAGGTCAGAGATAAAGTGGCCATAAGGAACAGGACACCCTCTCAAAGCAAGTGTTTCTGTTCAGTTCAGCTCTTTTTGCTGCTTTATCAGTTAAATTATAACCCTTTGCTTCTTAAGCATTTGGTTCAAAATGTCCTTGGATTGTAATGATGGCTAACTGTTTGAACAAATAAAAAGTATCTAATAATGCTGAGCTTTGCTGATTATTTTGAATATGCTGGCCACAGGAAGTCAGAAATCCTCTTTGTTTCCACAGTGCCCCATGGTCAGTTATGCATAGTGGCTGTCTGTATAAATGTTAGCTGGTTTGCTTTCAGCTAAATGACACTCTCTCATTAAAGCTGTGAGTTCAGCTTCTGAGCACATTTAATACCAGGCAAATGAGCACTCTCAGTTATGTCAAGAGTAGAAGTAACTGCATAAGCTTCCTGAAAATGCCCCTGTTTGTCTCATAAATAAGAACCACTCATAAGCAAAACCAGTTCTGTATTTCCTATAGGACTTTCTGATAAGTTTCTCCAAGGGAAACGAAGCCTATCAGTTATTTGAGTCCAGTCATGTTCATCCATTTTTAATTAATGTGGTAGAATGATTTGACTACAGGATTAAAAGAGCTACTTTGCACCAAGGAAACTTTAGGAGATGAAAGCAGAAATATCTCATTAGATGGCGCTTGGGGAGTCTTAGAGAAGACTTGGGGGAAGGATTGAGGGACCTGAAGAGGACAGAACAAGAAGAACAACAGAGTCAACTAACCTGGACCCTTGGGCACTCCCAAAAACTGAACAACCAACCAAAGAGCAAGCATTAGGCTAGACTTAGGCACTCTGCACATATGTAGCAGATGAGCAGCTTAGTCTTCATACAGGTCACCCAACAACAGGAGTGGGGGCTATCCCCTGAATCTATTGCCTGCCTGTCTGTGGATCCCATTCACCTATGTGAGTAGCCTTGTTTGGGATGTGTCTAGTCCAGCAGCAACAAGGCAGGGTGATACTAGAGGGGGCTTCCCCTTCCCAAAGTACAAGAGTAGGAAGGAATGAGGACGGATGTTCATGAAGGGGTACTGGGAACAGGGGCACTGATATAGGGGTGTAAAACAAATAAATAAATAAATTTAATAAAAAAATTAAAGTAAAAATAAAATACAAAGAAAAAAAGAAGTTAGATGAGTCACAGAGTGATGCTGGCTGTGACAGGAACTTAGCAAAAGTTCTACAGAGTCTGGTCCATCAATGGAAAGAAGAGAGCTTAAAGCAACTTCTCTGGCTGCATTTAATATAGCAACAGTGGCAAAGATGGCACTCGTGCAGGGCTGTGTCCTCTGGCTCCTGGTTCTAATGCTGACTGAATACAATATGGTCTGAGTCTTTCCCTAAGTTTCTGAGTCAGCAGCTCAAATAAATGTCCTTCCTTCTCATGAATGAAAAGGAAGATTATCATTTGAGTGCCCGAGGACAAGGGTTCCATTTAAAGCCATGTTGAGAGTCTTAATTGTCATCTCTTCCTCGGGGCCTAGTGGTATTGTATCTGGCTGGTCCTTTTTAAGCTTCTCTTGTAGTGGCTGGGTAATTAATGAATAGTTTGGAATGCAGTGGCAACAATAACCAGTTAGTCCTAAGAAGCCCTTTAATGTTTTTTTCTTTGTTGTTTGGGAGGTAGGGTATTTTCTAACAGACATGCAATAAGGATTTATGAGTGGTCCGTGGACTTGCTAAGACATAGGCATTTAACTTTCTGTTGGCTAAGCTGCATTTTATCTTTTGGTACTTTGTGGACCTGTTTAACTGCTTTCTGTAATAAAATTAAATCTTTAAGACAGGAATCATATGAGGGAGAACACAATAACAAGCCATCTATGTAATAAATTAAAGCAATCATAAAAAAAATTGCACATCTTATGAATCAGTCTTAAGAATTTGAGAAAAATCAGTGGACCCCTGTGACACAGTTAACACACACTACCACCCCTCCTGTGTGAAGGCAAACAAATACTAGCTGTTTCATGCAACAAGGATGCTAAAAAGTGCCACTGAAAATGTCTATTACTAAAAAATATTTACATTTTTATATTTAGATATTTTGGGCATATTTTTGGCAGGCCCAAGACATGTCTAGACTTGCATGGGCTGTGTATCCCTTGTGTTCAAACAGATCAATCTGAAACAGGGGAAGGAACTCATTTCAGCCCACCAACAACCTATAAATAATTATGTATCTATACATTTATATATCTATACATTCATACACTTATACATTTAAATATTTATACATTTATATATTTATACTTAGAAGAATGTTAGATAACCAGGTGTGGATTAGGCATCACTGGATAAGGAGGAACGGCTATCATTTTTTTGGCCCAGAGGTCTTACACAAATCTCTACTCACTTCCATTTGTTCAGGGCAAGTGTGAGAAATTCTAAGCTCTTTTCTCATTATTCTTCTAGGACGAGTTTAATTTTTGTCAGGACTTCTTGATTTAGAAATGTTGCTTTATATTTGGCAAGAGTTTACTTGTATCCATTGTGATCCCAGTCAGACATGTTAGTTAGGATTTCTATTACCTTGATTACACCATGACCAAAAGCAACATGTGGAGGAAATAGATTATTTCAACTTACATGTCTCAATCACAGACAATCATGAAGGGAAGTCAGGGCAGAAATGAAGGCAGGAAATGAAGCAGAGATCATGGTAGATCTCTGGTTACTGGCTTGTTTCTCATGGCTTGTTCATCCTTTTTTCTTATACCATCAAGGAGAGGCCACTTGCCCAGGGGTAGCACTCCTCCACACTGGGTTAGGCCTGAACATATCAATCGTTAATTAAGAAAATGCCCCCATAGGCTTTCCAACAAGCCAAACTGTGTCGAAAAATTTTCTAAATAGAGGTTCTTTCTTCCCAAATGACATCAGCTTGTGTCAAGTTGCAATAAAGCTATCCAGCACAGAGCAGCTGATCTCATTTGTCCTGTGTCTCTTAAGGATTTTGCCCATAACCTCTCTAGTTCTTGGTAATGGATATAAGAGTCAAATGACCCCATGATAGATAAGGAAAGAGGCCATGAATAAACAACATGGCAAACTTCCAACTTTTTCTTCACCCAGGACAAACAGTTCATGGGCTTCGTTTCCTTCCAGCAAACCCCTTTCAGATGACTTGTCTGGACATATTTTTGGCAGGCCCTAGCCATGTCTAAACATGGATGGGCTGTGAGCCAATCAGCACACTCCCTTGTGTTCAGGCTGACCAATCTAATGCAAGAAGAAGGGACACTTCTCAGCCTATCAACAATGTATAAAAACCCAATCCCTTCTGGGGAAATTGATTCCTTATTCTGGATCCTCTTCTCACTTGCTCTCTCTCTCTCTCTCTCTCTCTCTCTCTCTCTCTCTCTCTCTTTCTCTCTCTCTCTCTCTTTCTCTCTCTCTCTGTGTGTGTGTGTGTGTGTGAGTGTGTGTGTGTGTGTGTGAGTGTGTGTGTGTGTGTGTGTTGTTTCTTCACTTTTAATAAAACTTGGTTACTTGATGTGACTGCAATTTTTTCTATATTTTAATTCTTTACTCTTCAGGGAGCAAAATGACCCAATTCAGAACAGCAGTAAACAGATTGTCTTCTTTTTTTTTTTTTTTTTTTTTTTTAAAGATTTATTTATTTATTATATATGAATACACTGTAGCTATCTTCAGACACACCAGAAGAGGGCATCAGATCTCATTACAGATGGTTGTGAGCCACCATGTGGTTGCTGGGATTTGAACTCAGGACCTCTGGAAGTGCAGTCAGTGCTCTTAACCACTGAGCCATCTCTCCAGCCCAACAGATTGTCTTCTAGGATTTGTTCTGAGGATCACTGAGTCATTAACTCAGTGTAAGCCAAGCCAGACATTGAGAGGAGGGGAAAAAGTGGGTGGCCTGTTCTGGGCTTCTTCTTTAACTCTGGAACAGGGAAAACACATACACACACACATACACACGGACACACATATACACCCAGGTTAACATGGTAGAATTCCCAGGCTAGACCATTATCTGTGACAGGAAGGATCCTCTTTCAGAGATATTAGCTCTAATGCTATGTATCATTAAGTAGAGAAAGCTTTTTCTCAAAATTGTATATTGACAGCCACCCACTGGAGCCAAAGTTGATGATCATTTTGCATTAATTATTAATAGCTGGCTTCAGTAAGAGTTCATGAGCTTTACTCCTAGTGAGATTGAATTGTTCACCCTTGTCCTGCTAATCTAGTCTTCTCTGACTAGCAGTGGGATTCTGTGAGCATATTATTGTCTCTCTCTGTGTACCTATCTCACTTAACTAAGTCAGAATAAGAGGGACCACTAATAAAACAGTTCAAATATACCAGTTCTTTAAAGAAATTAAGTCCTTTGGTGTTCTAGCTGCCTTCTACCACCCTTACCAGAGACGTGCAAACAGAGGCTAAATATCTCCCCTACTGGCCTGATCGTGGTATGACTTGAAAAGATTTTATGTGAAAATTCCTTGTAAGACCAAAGGGGCATGGTCTGAAGACTATCTTCATAGGGCAGAGGTGCTCTTCTCAGACTTTGTCTGGGAAATGTTAAACTTGTTAGTGTTGAATTGGTAGGGAGTTTATACTGCCCCACCAGGAGCCAAGAAGACCGTTTATGACATTCTTTCCACGTCCCTGTGGTCATATGAAGAAAAGAGGCCTTCTAAGTACAGATCACACCTCCATAAATCATTCTCAAGAAAATCTTACGCTTCTGATGCAATCATTTTGCCCAACCAAGTGTCTATAATCCACTCTTCTGTATACCAGAAAGGATCTGACCTAGTGACACACCAGGTGCCCAACTTCTTGGAGAAATTGTTGCTGCCTCTCAAGAGATCTATACATATCCAAAGGAAATGGGATGTCACCTGAACTCCTGAGAATTGTGGTTAAACCTAATAACCAGCTGTTATTATCAAAAAAAAATCTACAATTAAAAGTCTTAAAATCAGAGCATTAGCTGTATCACTTGGAACAGGAAAACATACTCTGACAAAAAGGATGTTCACAGGGTATGGCTTAAAAGAAACATTCTGACAGGTGGTACAGGGATGTACGTATGTCATAAAAACAACCCCTTACATGGATCTCTCCAGCTCCACAAGATCCAAAGGCAAGGCATTTACCCTAGGAAGGACTGTAGATACCCCATTTCCAATTATCTCTTAGTCTTGATAGACACTTTTATAGGATGGCTAGAGGCTTCTCCAAATGAAAAGAGCCAGAGAAGTGACTAGGGTGTTGCTCTCAGAAATAATCCCCCGATTTAGGCTATATAAAAGTCTCCAGAGTGGCAGTGGACTCATTATCAAGGCGTAAATTACTCAGGGTTTGAAAAGCATTGGATATTCAGTATCTTGTACATTGTTCCTGGAGGCCACATCCTGTGGAAAGTTAGAAAAGGCTAATGATCTCCCAAGGAGATACCTAAGGGAACTAATTCAAGAAATAAAGCCTCCATGGGTTACTCTATTGACTGTGGCCTTGCTCAGTCTTAGAAATACATCTGATTGCCAAGATCTCATGTCCTTCAAAGGTCTAAATAGCAGGCCTTTCCTCACTAATGACTGTATTAGACTCTGAAACAACCAGACTAAAGACTCACATTACCCAATTAAAAAATTCCAACAGATTTTGTCAGTGCTTTAGGCAAGAATTTTCAAGGAACCAGAAAGTAAACACTCCCCTTTTCTATGGACTTGGTGTCAATCAAGGCATCAGACCCCTGTAAAACCTTGTTCATTGACAATAGGAATGCCGATACATTGTTATCCAGTCCACCACCATGGCAATACCAGTTATGAGATCAGATGTGTAGACCCACCATATCTGTGTCAAACTCCGGATTACTACTGGCTCCTCTGAGATTGCAGTGGACATGCTAGAAAATGTGGACTACATTTCTACTTGTAAGCTATCACATAACCTCAAGCTACTTTTCAAGCAAGGACCAGTGTTCTATGGATTCAAATAAGTCCACCTGGCTGAGCAATCCTTTTGAGGCATTCTGTTTCTCACTGTCTCCTTAGTTATTTTTTCTCTTTGGTTACCATATGTAGTACAACATTCCTTCTTGTATTTCCCTTAATCACAGACTGATGAAAGTGATGTTCATTGTAACATCTCTGATTCTGGTCTGATTGGGCATTTATTCCAACACTAATACCCCATGAGGCACATAAGCGAGTTTGATGCTTCACTCCTCATTCTTTAGTGGGGACCACTTGCTCTTAAGAGAAAAAAGGACCAGCTAGACCCTTACTAAAGAGAATCAATCTTGGAAATATTCTCCTAGCTTGTCCTAGACCCAAACATTCATCCCCTGCTCAATGACACCTGTTTTATGTAACAAGACTACTGAGTCCCTATCTGTGTTCTTGTTAACACAATGAGTGCTCCTGGTCACAATTGGCTAATAAACCATGAGGTCTATTAGCAGTCAAGATTATCTGCGTGTAAAGTCCATGAACCTGATCAGTTTTGTAAGATTCACTGCAATGTAGAAACTGTCCCAAGAGCTCCATGCCCTACACTTGTGTGGTACTCTGGAGTTGTTGGGTAAACAATCCCAATTGCTGGGTGACTGTGGACGCACAGGCCTCCAAAGACCAGTTTAACATGACTAGATGAATCACAAGTCTTACAGAAACAGCCTCACCTTACTTACAGCCAGATGAGTCTGAGAAAACCTCTGGTACACCCAAACTTTTGCTTACCTGGGAATAAAACAGATGCTTCTACCCTCAACTTAATCTCAATGGATCGTTTTCAGATGCTGGATTCTTCACATTTTCCTGAACTTCTTTCAAGACACAGCCCTCTGGAAGCTATCAGAGTTCAAGGAAACCATGGACCAAGGGTTACTCAGAATTGTGGTCTCTCCTTCCAGCAAAATGGACCTACTCAGGGGATTCAGAACAGGTCTAGGACAATTATAATGTGCAACACTCACTGAAAAATGACTGTGGTAATTTGAATGTGATAGGCCAATATAGGCTCATTTATTTGCATTCTTAACACCCACTACTTGATGAACTGTCAAGGAAAGATTAGGAAGCATGGCCTTGTTGAACTAGCTGTGGCCTTCTTGAAGGAGATGTGTCACTAGAGGTGGGCTTTGAGATTTCAAAAGCCCATGCCGGACCCAGTCTCCTCAATCTCTCTCTCTCTCTCTCTCTCTCTCTCTCTCTCTCTCTCTCTCTCTCTTTCTCTCTCCTTCCTGAGGGTCATCTATTTCTATAGCATCATGTCTGCCTGCATGCCACCATGCTCCCTGCCATGATGAAAATGGACTAAGCAAGCCCCCAACAAAATGCTTTCTAAGAGTTGTCTTGGTCATGGTGTCACTTTACAGCAATACAACTGTAGCTAAGTCTACAGTTAGAAGTCTCTCTATCTAAAAATAGGCTATAAAGTTGGCTTATTATTCTAAGGGGAAGGAAGAGGTAGAATACCCCCAACTGGAGAAAATTCAGAATTAAAGGCAAGGATAGCATTGACAGTGAAAATCTGATAATGTCTCCATGATGATCTTGAAAAGGGCTGTATCTGAGTTCAGCAGGCATCCTGGATATTCTAATTCAAATGTGATCTGAATGATTGTGGCCCAATGATCCACCTTTCTAAATCTAACAATATTTGCACTGCCTTTGGTAAAAAATGGTCTCTCATATCTAAAATGAGTCATTTCTTGTCCTGATTGCATGTGTTCCTTGATTGAATGAGATGATCAGACATCCTGTCCTCAAACTCACAGTTGGGAGAACTTATTCAGAGCACCTGTGTTATACATAGGGGGCATCACTAACAATCCTATAGAGAAAAACTCAATGGGATAACATCTTTTTCTCAAACTTCCAATTTTAAAATAACACATACTCGTTCCCTAAAAAAAAAAAAACTGGATCTAACTTTCTTATAGGTATGATCCCCTGGTGTCCAATCCCACCAAGAATTAGTTCTGGTTCATGAGAAATAGCATGGCTTTGTCAGCATGGCATGGTTGATGATACTCATGTTCCCAAAGAGATTTCTAAACGCTTCCTCTCCTCTATAGGACTCTGGTGCATGGTGCAACCAATTACACAATTACATTCCACCCTATTAAACATGTCCATACTAAACATGATATGAAAGAAGTCTCATTAACTTTATCTCTCCATGTTCCTTTTGAGGTTGTGATAGAAGAGAACCAATGACAGACTTCCTAATTCAAACTAACTGATGAAAGACTCTTGAACAAACAGCCTTCTTTACAATGTTCACCTTAAGGTAGACAACAGTATCATTAACCTCACTGACAGATTACCAAAACATGCAAAGCAGTTTTGGATGGTTTTCTTGCCTGTTGTCTTAACTATGCTTTCCACACGATTTATACTAATAATCTCACCTTGCTTATGTTATAGATACTTCCTCACTTGTATAACACACTGTCATTGGTGACACATTGTCATCAAATGGCTGTACTTCATACCTCTACCAGTGGCTAAGTTCTAGTGTAGCATCTTAGACTAACACTCATCAGAGGCACTTTGACTATAGTCTTCCCCTGCTTTATTTTGTTTGCAGAAAACACCAAAGCAACCTTTACCCTCCTGCCTCTGGGAGGGGTGATTCGGGAAGATAAGGAGTCCAAAATTAACAAAATAGCAAACTTTTGGCTGCTTCTCCATGCTAGACAAAGACTTGGTGGATTTTTATGATAGTTTGAGTAAGAATGGCTCCCATATGCCCATAGGAAGTAGCACTGTTAGGAGGTATGGCCTTGTTGGAAGTGTGGCTCAGTCTTCCTTCCTGCTACCTGTCAATCTACATGTAAAACTCTCAACCTCTCCAGCACCATGTCTGCCTGCATGCCAACAGGCTTCCCACAGTGAAGATAATGGACTCAACCTCTGACTGGACAAAAACAGTAGCAAATTGTTTTGCAAGTGTTAATTTTAAAAGGGAAATGGGGAAGTTTTTTTTAGAATGAGCTAGGACAAGTTGGTGAATTCTGATTGGATGTTTTTAATTAGGGTAATCAAAATAATGAATTTTGATTGTTGGACCTTGATGTTTTGAGAGTTGGACCTTAATGATCAGTATCAGGGATATGAATAGACCCAAACAAGGAAATAGGTCTTGGTGGCTAGCTTTAGGAACATAATCTAATCAATGATTTAGCAAGAAAGAAAAAATAAAAGGCAACAAGTATTGATGCCATGTTTGCCAGACTCAGGCCTTCACCTGATGTAGCTAGATTTTCTTTTAAGGTCTCTCTTGGGGACCCATGGTCCCTTTTAAGAAACCACCCTTTTCTGTTTCTTATAATCTCATTTAATATAGTCAGGACATTTACAACAGTTACAAATATCTTTGTCTTTTCACTAACAGAGCTATTTGGTAGATCACTTTGCCTGGAAGCTGACCTACTTCAATTGGAAGCTCATAATTTTTGTAGTGATGCGCCTTTCCTTTTTTTATAATTGTTCTTAAGGTTAGCCTGCTAAAATGATAAGAGTATCTGCAGGAAATGTGGCCCAACATGTCCAAATCTCCCTCCAGCATTCCATAAGTGCAGGATTTAACAAGGCAGCATTTCTGATATCCTCCACATTCTTAAAGAAACTCCAAAGTGCTGTTTAAATGTATACCAAATCTGACCTCGTTTGGCTCAGTCAATAACTTGTGGGGACAACTTCAATATCATAGCACAGAGGCAGCTCCAACTCAGAGTGGACACTTTTAGAATCAGCATCTATTTTACTAAATTCCTCAAGGGGTTTCCTCCGTTCTGCCAAGCAAAACCATCCTGTGCCCTGCTTCCTAAAGCTAATAATTGAATTCATTGGTATAAGCCAGAAAACCCTGGTTCATTTCTCAGTAGGATGATCTGAAATTCTTTAAGAAATCCTAAAGTATCCTGACATGGGTCAAAAAACACTATAAGGAATGATTTCATCTAATTTTTTGGTCCAGGGAAGGTATCTGGGTCTCTGTCCCTCTGGGTTTTGTCTGAAAACAAAAAAATTCAATTTTTTATTTTAACAGAAATTTTGTTACCCATAGGAATTCTTTAAACCTGGTTGAGAATTGTTAGAGTCCTCTTGGGAACTGCCATCGAGAAGGGTAAGAGGGTGGGGTGATGAAGGAGGAAGAAGCTGAGATTCTCATAGAAGAAGCACAGGTAGACCAGGATAGGTAGAACACAGGGTAGAGGAGCAGGATAGGTGAAGCACAGGGTGGAGGAGCAGGATAGGTAGAGCAGATCAGGATCAGCAGATTGTAGGGTGGAGGAGTGAAATAGGTGGAGCACATCAGGATAGGTAGAGCAGGGTGGAGGAGTGAAATGGTGGAGCACAGGGAGGAGGAGCGGGATTGGTGGAGCACAGGATGGAGAAAAATAAAGTTGTTAGGAATTTATCTTTAGTTATAACACAATCTCTAGTTTTGTTAATCTCTCATTCTTTGACGTCTTTCTTTAATCCTGATACTGTTTCCAGAACCCTCTTATTCATTTCCTGTAAACTGACAATCTTATTTCTTCTTTTCAGCTTCTAAATTCCAATTAAAGTGAGCTGCCCATTCATTATCATTCCTTCTTGCCTAGGACTTCTTGTTTTATGTAAAAAAAAAAAAAATACACACTGAGGAACCATGTTATATTTGGCTAGGTCTCCCAATTTTTCCAAATACTTGCAAGTTTTCAAAGTCTGTAACTATCACACATAAAGCCTACTAGAGTACCAGACGGCAGTGTATCTACAAGCACTTCCTCCTTTGAAACCTCGTGTCTACCTCCTATCTTCCCACCTCCATTTATCCACACCTCTGCTTTTTTCTTTTCTTTCTTTCTTTTTTCTTTCTTTCTTTTCTTTTCTTTCTTTCTTTCTTTTTTTTTTTTTTTTGTAAAAACTTGCAAGAAGTCTTTCTATGTTATCTCAGGGATGGTATTTTACCTCAGGTCTATGTGCCTGTTTGGGGTTGACCATCTTCTCCCACTGGCCATCAAGGTTAGTTAACCTGCATGTTTATGAAAACTTGAGAATGCAAGATGAACCAATAAAGTTCCTTCTGACTGGAAACAATTGCTCATAAAACTGCTGAGCTAAAGGCAGAAGGTTGCAATAAGCAGAAGCCACAAGAAAATGCAGACGTAGGTCCAGGAGGAGTGTTGGGAGACAAAGGTCAAATGGTGACAAATCAAATGTTCCACAAGCAAATAGAAGGAAGACAAACCAAATAGAAACCAAAACACCTTTAAAGGTCTAAAAACCACCCAAATAAAAACAGACAAAACAATCAGAAACTGTAATCCTTCCAAAAGAAACAAA
Organism: Grammomys surdaster; assembly: GCF_004785775.1. NCBI lineage: Eukaryota > Metazoa > Chordata > Mammalia > Rodentia > Muridae > Grammomys > Grammomys surdaster. The sequence goes on along the minus strand of NW_021620638.1, from coordinate 1,587,773 downwards.
TGAACACTTTAAAGCTAACAGTCTGAAAGGAAACAAACAAAAGTGTCACCAGGAATAGGATCCTAAAAACTTCAGCTCAGAACAAATGAATAGACCATCAACCAAATTCAGGCAGGTTCAAGCCCCAAGGGAGAACTCATCAACTTCCATGCAAGGAAGCAGTGCCAAAAGGTCTCAACGAGGGAGCCCTGTGCTTGTGCCTGGCACTGATCCAGCTGATTCCATCAAGTGAAAAATGGATTGTTTTTTGGGGCTTCATGTTGGGCTGCCAAGAACTGTCAAAGAAAGAAACGTCTCTGACCTCGAAAGAATAAAACAATTGGTGTATTCTGGAGCAAAATATATTCGACCATGGTCCAGGAACATAGACTTAGGTTGTAGCAAATATCATGCTCCAATGAAGTAGAAACTTAGTGATATTTTTAGAGAAACAGAACAAAGGTCACAAATTAAGGCACTTTTCAAACACACTGGTGGAGATATCCCATAGGTGGTTGTAGCAAAATGGGAAAAGCTGTGTTTAAGGCCTTGGATGCTATTGGATGACACCCCTAGCTTTTAAGGTTTATGGAAGCTAGCAGCCTGGCCTACTAAGATCAAAAGGTTTCCCCTAATAGTCATGGGGTGCTAGATAGGACATAGAGGTGAAAACTGAATAGCTAATTATGGGGACAAAGGCAGCTAATGTAAATTTTAATTAGGTTCTGGACCTGCAACCATTCCAACGTATCTATAATTCCTGCAATTCTAGTCAGTTAAATGGTTTTGCAGAAGGTTCAGCACATTTTCTAGGAGCATTCATTCAAATGAGTAAATTATAATTAGTAGAGTATTGTAGTTGAAGTGGTATGTGACTTCTGAGACGATATCACTGTGTCAGAACTTTCTGTTATCTTAACGAAATAACTGGGGCTGTGTAGTTTCTAAAGAAGTGCAGTTTCGTTTACAGTTTTGTGAATTCCAGAGCATGACAAAGTATCTGCTCTGCTAAGGTCCCTTTGGCTGAGGGGAGGGTACCTGTGGGAGAGAGAGAGAGATCATGTAGAGAGGTTGAAAGCAACAGATACCAAAGATGTCAGCCTTGCTCTTTTCGTAACAACACACAGAAACTCAGTGGGCTCCTACAGAAGTCTTTCATCCTCTATTAGTTAGTCCCTCTGTCAATCCCATGCCCCTCCAATGAGCTATCTGCCACTCACAAGATCCTACCTCTTAGAGTCCCCACCACCCCTTAATAATGCCACATGGAAGACCACATCATCAGCACTTGAACCCTAGGGCAACAAACTGTAGCTGTCAGAAAAAAAAATATCACAAATCTGTCCTCTCTCTCCCTTTTTTCTTGAATCGTTTACTCTGAATAAATGCCAGCAGCCATGTTGTGATGCACAGAGCCTTTCTTCCTCCTTGGAACCCTTCTGGCCGGTGATTAGGATTCATGAAGAGGGACAGGCAGCTCCTGTGCTCCTCCCTGGAGACGAAAACATGTCATTTCACAGTCTTGTAGAGCTTGTTTTCTATGCTTTCTGATAAGAGGCCAATATGCCCTTTTATTTCTAAAAATAGTCCATCTTCTTAAGTTCATTTTCACCTAATAGGATGTTCTGCTTAAGTAAATGGAGTTACTCAAATGATCAATCCAAAAGTGTTTCCGAATTAAGACCTTTGTAAGATGGAAGGATGTACAGAGTATTTAGTACATCTCATTCTTCATGTACAATGAACACTGATTATATGCACTCATTGTCTGCAGTGCTTAAATGACTTAATTAAAATCGCTCCTATTTTTTTTACTGTATTTTCAAAAGTATTTCCATTTCAATCAATATCAGATATTATGTTATGAGTAAAATAAAAACAAATTGTAAGCTTAAGTATCTCAAAAAAAGTACTAATATTTTATTAACTGAGAATTTTGCACAGTATATTTTGATCATATTCACCTCCTCTTCCAACTGTTCCCAGACCCAACTCTACCTCCTCATTCACCTGGATTTCTTTTCTCTTTCTTCTTTAAAAAAAAAAAAAAAAAAAAAAAAAAAAAACATCAAGTCCAATTTGTGTCTCCCAAATACAGTCTGATGTGGGGCTTGTCCCTGAAGCATGGTCAATCCACTAGGGGTCACATAATTAAAGAAAACTGATTCTCAATAAGGTGTGGTGGTACACACCTTGGATCCTAGGATTCAGGAGGTAGAGACAGGCAGCTCTCTGAGTTTGAGGTCAGCGTCCTGTACAGATTGAGTGAGCACCAGAACACCAGAGCAACAGAGAAATTCTATCTTGACAAAACAAAAGAATGAAGAACATTGAAATGAAATAGTAATAATTTTAGAAAAAAACTGTTTCTTCCTTCTCCCAACAGCTATCAATTCTAATATCTCCTTAACTAAAGTGGGACTTCGTGCCTTATGCCACCCCTTCCCTTTCCCCAGTGCTGGAATTTGGTCTAGCTTGACTTTGTGAGGTTCTCGTGCATGTTTTCACAATCTCTGCAAGTTCATATGTGCAGCTGCCTTGTTGTGTCTGGAAAACATTGTCTCCTTGTAGTCATCTACCACCTTTTATAACTTCCCTGTCTTCCTCTTTGATAGTGATCTCTGATGCTTGGGGATAGGGGTTTGATATATACATCTATTTAAGGATGAGTGGTCTGCAGTCTTTCATTCTCTGCTTGTGGCACAATTGAGCCCAATTGTGGCTCTTCTATGAGAGTCACAGGGTGCACTGACATATGGGTATAATAGTAAGTTATTGGGGGTGTTTTAATACTATGTCATTTAGCATAATAATAGTTGTAAGTTCTTTGCTAGGGTTTATGCCCTAACTAGTTACAGATTCTTGCCACTATTGCATCATTGGCAGTATCTTCCCAGACTGGTAGTTATTTTAGCTCACATATTTCAGAGTTGAACAAGATTAATTATTATTTTTCTCCTTCAGTAGTGTGTATAGCACCTTCAAGCGCCACTATGAAAGCTAAACAGTGGGAATAGTCTCTGGGTCAGTGACTGTTTAATTTCTTCATCAATAAGAACTAATCATCAAGTTCTGAAGGATAACCATGAGCAATGACAATAGTCTGTGATGTTTTGAAGTACATGGGAGTCCGATGGTCAACAACTCTAAAAGACATGACCCATTCTTGGTACTGGGTTTTGTGTGTGTGCGTGTGTGTGTGTGTGTGTGTGTGTGTGTGTCTGTGTCTGTGTCTGTGTGTGTGGGGAGGGAATGTTTTGCTTTTTGTTTTGGGAGTTTTGTTTTTTGTTTGTTTGTTTAATATTTATTCATTTAATGTATGTGAGTACACTATTGTTCTCCTCAGACACACCAGAAGGAGGCTCCAGATCCTGTTACAGATGGTTGTGAGCCACTGTGTGGTTGCTGGGAATCGAATTCAGAATCACTGAGCCATCTTTTCAGCCCTAATTTTTTTTTAAATGTTTTACCAGTTGCAGCTATTTGGCTATTATCCACCACTCAAATCTTTCTTTAAAGGACAAATTTCTATGCTGTGCCAATTCCTGCTGGGATACATATAAATGAACAAAGAGGGGTGACAAGGAAGTGTGGAAAGTTCTGAGAACTCAAGGAGCAAGTTATTGCTGTCACCACTGCTTCTTAGGAGATAGAGCATACATACCACAGAGTCACCTGTGATTTCTCAGTGCAAGCAACTTAAACAGTTCTACAGGCCTGCTTCTGCAACAGCACTGGATATCAGCATCTTTCTCCCTGCCACCACATTGACTGCAGTCCTGAGATACTAAAATGATATCGTAATACAAGAAAGCTGTAATAAAGGACTGTGAACTAGCTGGCTTAAATACAACCATTTGTGTGATTGTCTGTTTGCTTGTATCTCCAGTTGACTGTGGGAGGCCTAAGATCACCATGTCAGCAAGTCTGGTGTCTAGTAGAATCCTAATATGTGAGTAGTTGACTTGTATTGTTTTCTCACATGATAGAGAATGTGGTGGTTTCTCATGTCTCTTAATATAAAGACATGAATATGTCACAAAGTCTCTATGTTTATAATCTAATTAACTCCCACAGATGCTGTAAGCAGCATCACAATGGGCATTAGGGCCTCAACATATTAATTTGGGTGAAGGACAAAAATATTCAGGACATAGCACTGAATCTTTATTAGATAAGATTCTCCAGCAAAATAAAAGCAGAAAAGAGAGAGAAAGAATGAGAATGTGAGGATTTGGCTTACACAACAACAGAGGTTGAAAAAAATGCATGGTTTGTTTGGAGAGTCTGTCATCTGCCAGAAAGAGACATGAGAAAACTTGCAGCAGCATGGAGTGCTGAATGTGGCTGAGATCCGGGGAGCTAAAAGTGTCTTAGTCAAAAGACTGCAGAAGAGAGATACCTCAGCCCAAGAAATCCCCCAGGAGGCCTGAAATCTTTTTTCCTTGTTTTGTATTCGCTTAAGATCCTTGGAAGATGGAAGGATGCTACCCACAATGAGCAATTGCATTGTTCCTTCTGATTTCAATGCCAGTCTCATCCTTAAACATCCTCATGGACACATTAGAAACAAAATTTAGTCATATGCAGGATCATCATTTAATAATCAGTCAAGCTGGTACAATAAAATCAACTCCTGTAGTAGGTCAAAAGTCTCTTAAAGGACAACCAAATGTATAAGGAGTTATGAGGATAGAAACGGCCTCTACCAATTCCTAACCCTCCTCTACCAAAGGTATTCCTGCTATGCTGCTGGGCATACAGGGCTTCTCAAGGACTCTAGGTTGTTTGGTTCCCTTGAAGCCCCTTTGGGAGATTATCCGAAGAATGAACCAAGAATATTTGCATCAACTCCCTGCTACATCATAGCCCAGACACGTGTACTTTACTAACCCAAAGTTGCATCTCCAGAATGAACACAAACGCCAAAATAAAATAGAGATAAAAATCACTGTAATCTGTCTGAAGACACAACAGCCAAGGTCCAAACTATTGTTAAACCCTACAATGCTTGGCTTACCAGTAAAACATCCAATAGTATACACCCTCCACTCCCTCCTTCTCCACATACTCCCTTCATGACAATGAAATACCTTCTACCTCTAGGACTAAGAATTTTAATGATGATATCCCAAGATCTTATCTAAAGCCAAAAACATCTAATTTTACAAAGGCCTCTGTGAGCTACAAAGACTAGAACATATTCTCTCCTAACATACCCCCACTCCCATCTCTCAAAAGTGTGATAATTAATAAAGTATGTTCTCCAACCATCTTTTCCAATTGTACCCACTCACCTGTGATATGGTATTCTTGCCAAAGCTTCACGGAACGAATCACAGATGGTCAGAGACAGTTTTTCTCTCTATGGGTGGTTCCTTATCTTAGCAAGTTTGTCAACTGCTTTTTGAGGATAAGGAATCATGATAACTTTGCCACAGAGAACCAAGGAACCCCATTAATGTGGTATAGAACTGTAACTAGGCCCTGAACATATGGAGGTGAAGGTCAGTGTGTGACAGGATGTGATTCACGGGCAGGTGAGTGCTGAAAAGCCCAAGCCCCAGAAATAGTAGGATTGTCACTGTCATCTTTTCTATCAACAAAGTTAGCTTGTTCTTGTCCAACAATAAAATGCTCAAAATGGCCTCAGGACTTTTTTGCCATAACTGCCATCAAAGACTTGGATTAGGAAAAGCAATGTTTGTACATCACACCAAACACTAGGCCACATTCATGTCAAAAACCCTAGAAGAGTGAGCAACTTTAGTGACTAGAGTGGGACTTCTGTCGTAGATGGATATATCTCTAAGAGCAAGTTCTCCACTGCTCAGCTGCTCTCAGATTAATGAAGAAAGATTGATTTCTGGAGCCTTCAAGCTACATCCACCTCCACCATCTCTTGCAAGTCACATGTCGGGGCGCTGTTGATGTCTGTAGTAGATAACATGGTGTGCTAGCCTGGGATCACTTCAGAATGGGATATCCTTGCAGCTGTTGTCTTTGAGGCTGTCAGACAAATAGCCTTCAGTTTTCAATCATCTTGGGCCTTGCCTAGGCAACAGGGAACTTCCCTGCCCATGCAGTATTCTGCCAGCAACTGTACACAGTGGGACATAAAAATCACATCTCATTGCTCCAACTCACAATATCTGTACTTCAAATCTCTCTGTGGAGTTAGCCAAGACCTTCCTTGGGACCATACAACGACCAAAAACAAGTGTCAGCCCAACCTGCTTCCTTCCCTTTCACCTACAGATGTTGAGCCCAAGAATGCTTCTGACAATATTCTGTCTACTAACTTCTATCCAGAACCCAATCTGTGACAGTGCTTCATACTGTATCTGTCATCCCACCTCCGAGTTCTGCTGCAACCATGCTATGAATATGACACACAAACTACTTCCAGCCTCAAGCACCTACCACCTCTCCTTCAATAGAGGCCATCCACAGGTGCACTTTGGGGACCAGAAGCCTGCACATCGACCTGTCTCCCCAGCTTGGCTTTTCCTCTCTGTCCATTCTACATTCTGATATACCACTTAGTGCCCAAGTTTTTGCCTCAGGATCCTCTTCTGAGTGGCTTGGAAGAAATTAGGACATCCTTCTACCTTTTTAATTGTGTTGGAAGTTCACCTTCTTAAGAATAAGTGCCGGAAACAGTCTATGCATGCTAGTGTGAACGGGGACAGAAGCCAGGGAGCACCATAGAAGCAGGCGTAGGTGCTCCTCACATGCCTGGCCAGTGTCAGAGTGTTTCACTGTGAGATTTCTTAAAGGAATATACATTCTGGTGCCACCTTTGTTCCATTTTTTTGTACTAGAATTGCCCATGAGCCACAAGGAGTGGGCCCTCCACAAGTCAAATGACAACAAACGAATGTCCCTAACTGTGTAAGGATGAGTGCATACACACATGAATATTATCTAGGACCTCATGCTTTCACATTGGCAAAATCTTCACTATTTCATGGATTTGGAAACTGAGATGCAAAATAATCATTTTCTATAGCCTCCCAGCCAATGCAAAGAGACAGAATTTCAAATCTAGACTCAATCCCTTTCAAATAACATGTTCCTCACAGGAAGGCAGGAGGTCTTTGAAAGCTACCAAGGTCCAGACATACTAGTTAATAGTCTCCTGTGACACAATAGCCAACAAATGCAATTTAAATGTTGGAAAGGTTTATCATGGCTCACAGTTCAAGTGTACAGTCTCTCATTGGCGATAGAAGCATATTAGCAGGACCCTGTGGCAACTGTAAAACATTGCCTCAGAAGTCAGAAAGCAAACAGAGACACGTGGATGCTACCTGCTCAGCTCTTTTTATTCATCCAGGAACACTAACCCATGAAATGGTGTCTCCCAAGCTAGGTAGACCTTTCCACTTTAGTGAACATAGTCTACAAACTCCCTCTCTGACTAGCCAAAAGATGTGTCTTTTAGGTGCTTCTGAATCCTGTCAAGTTGGGCATCAGTATGAACCATCCCATCAGTCAAACAAATTCTAGACAATGTGAGGTCCATGGGATGGAGAGTGGAAAGAATGTGTCCTGTGTGTTGCAGGAATGATCCTGAGAAGAGATCCCAGGAAAGAGTTCCCAAAGCACCAGCTCAGAAAGTTCGGTGACTTCAAGGTGGGCAGCAGCCCCTGAGAAAGGCACCCAGTGTGCTTGCTTTCTGTTCCAGGACAGTGAGGCCCTGACCCCTGCCTTAGTTTCTCTCTCATCTGCAGTAAATCAGGAAGCAGAAATTAAAAAGTGAAAATGAACTTATTTACAGTTTGGTCAAACAGTGGGGGTAGGCTGGGGAGAAATCTAATTTCCTCCCCACTGTGCCTGTGATCATCCTGTAGTTTACAGAAAATCATGAGACGAGGCAGAAAGAATGCAAATTTAGCCTTGAGACACTGTAACCCATGATTTTCTGGAAGAAGTTGACTTGGGCCTCAAGTTGACTCTGTTGGTTCCATTTTCTGTAATGTAGATAAATTTCTTTTTTAATTTAAGTGCAAGGATGGGCAGGCGTTCTGTCTTAAACATTCTCTATTTTTTTAAAGAGAAAAACTGTCAAGGTTTCCATAGGATGGTGGGTACCAGCTTTACCATCTGTTCTGGGCCTAGCAGACTCCTTTGTCCTGAAGTCCATTTCTTAGATTGGTATGGCAATGAGATCTTTTGCATTTTTCCCTCCTTTGGAAATCAGATTTGAGCTCAAACTACCATGTGCTTGTTAAAAACAGAAGAACAAAATTATCTCCTTTAGAGTTTACAGTATCTCCTCTGTGACAACCCAGAGCCAGCATGGTTTCTAGATAAAATCATGGATACAAATGTAGGTCAGCTGATGGAGCTCTCCTGGGAAGGGACTCCAGGTTCCATTTCACCTTTCAGCCAATATTTATTGAACGCTCTTGAGATGAAGACAGGGAGGTAACCTATTGCAGTAAGCTTTTAATCTCAGTCAGGTGTTTCTACCTCCACCATTGGTCATTCTGTTCCCAGATAAGGGATACAACTCTTACATTAATAATAAACCATTAAAGCACTGGATATCTAAGCTATTAGTATCAACTTCCCTATCAATAGCCTCAAATTAGAGCTTGCCATGTTCCATCTGGGCTGCTCTTAACTCCAATTGGCCAGCTCTCATGGCTGTGTTTTCATGACTCACCTATCTACCTCATGGTGTCTTCTCTTCTATTACCTTCTACTTCTCACTTCTCCTCGTGGTCTCTTGCCACTGTCTACTCTTACTGTTAGAATATTCTGTTCTTCAATGGCCACAAACACAAATAATCACACATACATATATACATACATACATACATACATACATACATACATACAACACACACACACATACATACATACATATTTTACACAAAAGAGTTAGGATATTCTGTTCTTCAATGGTCACAAACACACATGACCACATATAAGTAGATAGATAAATAGATAGATAGATAGATAGATAGATAGATAGATAAACAGACATACAGATAAATGCAATTTTAAATTTAAATTTAAAAGATTTAGTTACCCAGAGAAAGGGTCAGAATTATCCAGCCAATGACATTGCCCTGTCTCCCTCCCTCTCTTGTTTATGGTCTCTGCCTTAGACAAAACAATTCTCTCTCTCTCTCTCTTTCTCTCTCTCTCTCTCCCTCTCTCTCTCTCTCTCTCTCTCTCTCTGTTGTGTGTGTGTGTGTGTGTGTGTGTGTGTGTGTGTGTGTGTGTGTGTTTGTGTGTGTGTGTCTGTGTTTATCAACATGACTACATCCGGAAACAACTAAAAGCCAAAAAGTTGTGCATGCTGCTGGGAGGTTTCCTTGACTGCTTCCTTTGAAATGGGAAGACCCACCCTAAATCTGGGTCATATTTACCCCCATAAAAACACACAGAAAACGGACACTTTTGCTTTTTGCCTGATTGCCCTCATTCTTAATGACAAGTTCATCTATCATGTTGCTGAGCCATTCCTTTCCTGTTGTTAGAACCTTCCTCTTTCAGATTCCAATGTAGACTGACGATAGAAGCTTTTCAGGAAATCTAAGACTCAAGTACCAGATTGGGACTCCTGAGACATCTGGTTTCAGAAACAAAATTACTACTGGATGTTACACATTTCTACTGAGACAGTACTGTTGTAGAAAGGTCCAGACACCACAGCCTCTAAACTATTCTAATCAATATATGCATATCAGTTTTGTTCCTTTAGAAATGCTAATACCCTCTCCATTATGTGTTCCAATGCCTGTCATTTTCCCCCACTCCGGGAACTATTTCTACCCCAGGTAGAAATTTTTTTTAATTTTTATACAGGGTCTCATTGTGTAACTTTCACTCTGTAACAGGCTGGCTTCAATATTGCTCTGTTTCCCAAGTGTGGAGAATACAAGCATGTGCTACTATGCCCCACTTAAGCATAGAAGTCATAAATTTTTTTCCCAACACAAGTAGATCTCACAAGAAATTCAAGAGCAAGTGTTAAGAGAGTAAAATCTCCGTTCCACACTACCACTTGGGCAGATAGGTGGGTAGTAGCCCTGGGACCCCATCCCCTTGGCCTCTGCTTACACACACTACCATAGCTGTGTGCCTTTCTCTAAAGAAAAAAGTAGGTCAGCTATAAACGGAGAGAACATGAGCAATGTGAAGCCTTAGCTTTCTGCTGGGTTTCCGGAGGAGTGATCTACATTACAAAGCTGTGGAGGTGTTCTTGGAACTCAGAAGAGCATTTAACAGAGCAGGCTCAGCTGGCTTCACTACTAGTAAATACACACATCACTTTTATGGCAGGCCTGGAGAAGGTGAGTCTTCAGTGTGTGTTTTATTTTTATTTTATTTTATCTTTGTTTTATAACCTGTGCTGCAGAGTAGGAGATCATTTCCAGAAAATAGATAGACCTTAAACACTTGTAAACATTCCATAGCCTGTGGTATCATCACAACAAAATACATTGTCAGTCCTTTTTGTAGAATGATAATCTCGATCACTGCATCCTTCATATATGCTGATATGCTTGTATCATCTTCATTGAACTCAAATAGTTAATAAATATTTGCATTTAGTGGATGAGGACATGAAGCTCAGGAATTTGGCAGGGCCACATGAGGTGCAGCTATGCCCTAGTTCTTCACACTGACTCCCATATCCTAGAAAGGAGGAAGTCTATCGCCTGTCTAGATGCTCAGAAATTAGTAAGTCCCTCTATTTGTGGAATAGTTCTTCTTTAAATATGGATTATCTTGACTGAACTTACTCGTTAGTAAAGCCTAGAGTCTCTAATAATCAATGCACCTGCTGCATGCAGCGCAATAATCAATGCACCTGCTGCATGCAGCTCAGTGCCTAGAAAGAACCAGGGTAGAGGACCAAAAATAATGGAGGCGCCCAAAAAAGAAGAAAGTGGCTCCCACTCTTCTAAAGCTTAAAATCTAATGAACTTTAAAACATGTCTACAGGTGACTTAAGCTGACAGGAAATATATAGCTAGAAATGACATAATTCTCTGCTCTCATACCTCTGCATACTGCACACGCCTTGTAGCCCACCCAGCGGGCTAGATGGATACTACTCTGTACCATGTCTTACTTGTTTGGCTCTTATGGGTATCTGGTCAAATAGTTTATATGGGAGAAATTTGCAGGTCAAGTCAATCCACACGGTACCATTAGTGAGCACTGGGTGGAGGAGCTCGAGTGGAGCTAGGGACCGTAGAGGGCTATAGCCTGTGTCGGTATCATCATATGGTACCAGTCTCAGATGTAATTATTTTCATCATCGATAGCAGCATAAACCGCATGAAATGCCTGTTGAACTTTTTTTTACACCAGGCTCTCACAACAGATGCTACTTGATCTTTCACACATGCCTGTGGGGTGATAGCAGTATATGAGGGATTTGGCATCTAATTAATATATCTTAGGTGAAAGAAGTGTGACTGTTGGATATGTTTCTGTTTAGAACCGTGCATTTAGAATGCTGTCTCAGGCAGTTTTGCCTTAACTGAACTAGATCCTTCACTAATAAAAAGGAGGACAGAGGGGTACACTTTGAGAAACCAGGTGTTCAACAAGATCTACAGACATCATAGTCTTCTTCTATCCTTTCATCATCACGGGCACGGAAAGTTTCTGGACAAGGTTCTCTGAAAGGTTGTTACAGTCTATTCAGATTAAGAAGGGAACGAACATCAGGCTGTAATTTCTTAAGTGATTCAGGCCCAGGCTGGGGACCACCAATACAGAAGCACTGTGTGCTACTCAGAAGCATCAGGTTCCAAGTGGACTCCCCCAGAGACTAAAGTGCTTCTAGTTCCTCTGTTTTCTATCCTCTTGTTCTAAATGCTCTGTTCACCCATCACAAGTCAATCCAATACCAGAATTAAGAATTTTACAGGGACTAGAGAGATGGCTTAGTGGTTAAGAGCACTGACAGCTCCTCCAAAGGTTCTGAGTTCAATTCCCAGCAACCACATGGTGGCTCACAACCATCTGTAATGGGATCTGATGACCTCTTTTGGTGTGTTTGAAGACAGTTACAATGTATTCATATAAATAATAAATTAAGTCTCTTTTTAAAAAAAGAATTTTACATATAGGATTGGATATGTGTCTCAATTGACAGTGTGCTTCTTTAGCATGCCTGTAATCCTAGCACATGAAAGACAAATGGCAGAGAGACCAGGAATTCAAGGTCATCCCACTGAGATACATAGCAAGTCCAAAGTATCAGGGTACGTCAGTAATAATCATGAGGGTGATGATGATAATGAATATGGACCATGTTGTTGTTGCTGGTGCTGTTGATAATGATGATGATGACAACAATGATGATGTTCAGTTTCAAAGTAATTATGTGTTTGGTTCACAACCCCCGACTCACACCTACGTATCACTGTTACTATCCCCACTTTATAGATGACGTAAGTGAAAACATCAGACGTTCTCAAGCAAAGCAGCAACACTGAAAGACAGAATTACAATGGGGAACCCAAGCAACCAAACTTCGCTGCTTTTCAGGCTACTTTTGAGAGGTCACTTTATTCTGGGAAATCTCAAGCATGCCAGAAGTTGATAGGCAAAAATATGAGCGTAAAATAATATATCTTCTAAGAGCTAAGTAGTTTAACATGAATTCACCAAGAAAAACTAAAAGCGTCATTAGAGCTGAAACTCAGAGACAGTGCCCGCCAGCCTTGAGTCCAACACCTTGCACAATAGAGTGGCTGCCACCAGGGGAGAACAGGGTACTGGAAACTGAGCTGCTTTCCTGGGTACCACCTCTTGAGACTCCTCAAGACACCTCTAAAAGGAAGGAAATTGCCAGAGACCTTTGTAACTAAGTACATGCTGATTTGGATTTTAAATGTCCCCTGCAAGACACTTGTGTTAGAGCCTTGTTCCTTAGAATTTTACTCTTGGGAAGTGATGAGATGTTTAAGGAAGTGAGACCTAGTAAAATGTTTAAGGTCTAGGGGCCATGATTTTAGCGGAGGCTAAGGAATTTCAGTTTAATTCATTTCTTTTTTCATCATGCCAAATGTTTCTTCTCTATTATGGGCTCCCGGGATGTGCCATCTTAACAGATGCTTAAAGGAAAGGGGCCAAGCTACTATGGACTAACTCCTCCAATGCTGTGAGCCGAAATAAACCTTTTCTCTATGGAAGTTTGTTGTCTTGGGAATTCTGTTGCAGTAAGATACTGCAGGAGTTTTCTGTGGAAGGTCAGAGCTTGGGCTCTGAACCAGTAATTATGACTAAAGTATGAAATCAGATGATAGTAGCCAAAGGCCACAGTCATTAAGCCACTGGCCAGCTCAGCAAGGCTGAGAAGTGACTCTTCCAGACCAGAACCTCTGTCAACCGACCTGTCTGGCAGTGTTAACTCAATTTGTCCCTGCCAGCTTCAACAATGAGAACGGTTTACATGAGCAATAGCATGAGAACATCACCTCTCCAGTGACATCAGGGACTCGCAGAAAAAAAAGAAAAAGAAATCAACAGCTAGATATTAGAAAGGCAGCCTATAACAACGACTGTAGACTGAGTGCAAACATAATGCCAGCTTCGGAAAGGTAATCAATAGACATCCACCTGGATGCCAGGAGTCCTGGCTAGAGCAGAATGTTAGTGCCAAGGAAGGTGGTGAAATTCGGGAGTACTTACCTGCGCTACAGTAGCTGGTAGCTAGTATACTACACTGAGGCTGTTAGGAGCCTTGCACTCTGTCAGTAGCCACATAAAAACAAATGTGTTTTCTCCTGTTGTTTGGCTGTTTGTGATATCTGTGCTCAGAAAAAGCATAGTGTGGCGTTAGCCTGTCCCTAGTCATCCCTTAGGCAATCAGACAAATCTCCACTTTTGAAGAATTTCAGGTGCCCTTCAAAATGTCTGAATGAGACACAACCGAGTGATGAGAACAAGCATATGCTTGGGCACCTAAGTGGAGTCACATGCTAGGTAAGTACATCTTCATGAGGAGGAAAAACACATACTCGAAGTTTCACGTGAAGGTTCACATACATGAAAATTAACTGGCAAGTGGCTGGACGCTTGAGAAGATCTGAGCATGTATGTCACTTAACCTTCCTCTGGAGGGCCACTCTTATAGAGGTGGGTTCTCAGCACGCGTGTAGGGGCTCACCACAGCCTCTCACACCAGCTTATGTGAATACACAACCATGCCAACACACACATGCACACATAATTAAAACTAATAAAAATCATTTAAAAAAATATTCCTGAACTTAATGTTTCAAAGATAAGAAACTGGGCAGATCTGTGGGAGGTCTGAGTATCCAAACTCACAGACACAAATGGTGACATCACCAAGAAAAGAAAAACTGGAGAGTATCTTTTAACATCTGGAATGCCAGTCTCCTAAGGTGAAGGAAATTCTGAGGATTCTTAGAGGCCGTTTCCCAACAAGTGAAGTGAGCAAAGTGCTACTTCAGAGTGGCTAAAATGATAATTTTTGTATCATATATCTACACTTAAATGGATTTAATCACAAATTTTAAAATAAAGGAAAATAAATACCTGACTCACTCTCACCATATGTATCCACAAGAACCACCAGAATAAAAACACGTATCACATTCAGATGCACAAAACTCTGTCCTCTAATTGGCACACATTTTCGTCTCTCTCTCTCTCTCTCTCTCTCTCTCTCTCTCTCTCTCTCTCTCTCCTTTTAACTCACAGAATATATAAGCAATACCCAGCAGAAGGAAGAAGACAGTCAAAGTGGTCCAATGTTTCCCCACCCTCACCAAGACTACCTTGGTGTGATGTGTGGAGGAGGCCCATTTGGAGGGAAAGTTGGTTCTTTTTTAATTTGCTGTCTTTTTTAAAAAATAAAAGTTATTTGTAAAAAAAAACTTGTTTTTATGTGTATATGTATGTGCTTATGTGTATGTGTGTGCACCACATACATGCAGGTGCCTATGGTTTCCCTTGAGCTACAGTTGGTTGGAAGCTGGCTGACATGGATGCTGGGAACTGAACCCAGATCCTCTACAGGAGTGGGCAGTGCTGCTGAGCCATCTCTCCAGCCTCCTAATTTGCTGTCTTAATTTAATGTTTTTGGCCCCTAAAAGGGAAACCGTTTCCAAGAGAGCCACATTAGAGGACAGAGTACAAATGAGTCTCCTACAGAGTATGTTAGCTAAATTATCACATAATTTAAATTATCACATAAAAGCAATTGCCCAGTGACACTGGGTTTTATGTGATAATGGAATTCTGACTTAACTAGTCTTCTTTGTTTTAATTTGGCTGTACATCATTTACCAGATCATTCTGCAAAGTACTCTACAAATAATTTTATTGATATTCCCACAAATGGATACTGAAAACTGAGTTTAGTGTCCATGAAAAATCTTCTGAAACACTGTAGTGTGCTTAATAGGATTTGGGCTTTTAGATGTTCTTCCTCCCAGCTAAGCAATGTTGCCATCACCACATCCCATCAAAGTGCTGGCATTCACATCATCATCCACAGAAAGAGCCCTCCTGCCTTGATTTGTTCTTTAACCTCAATTTCCTTGAATATATCGTCAAGTTAGCTTTGCTGCACTATAATTAAGTCAAGGAGACTGTTTTGTGGCTTGAAAGAACATTGCTGTTTTATTATATTAGAGAACCAAGGAGTCACAGTCAAGGAGGAAAAAGCTGTGTTTTAATGATAGGGTCCTCAATATCTCTCTCTCTCTCTCTCTCTCTCTCTCTCTCTCTCTCTCTCTCTCTCCTCCAGAACCCAAAGCTGTTCTGTCTCACTTATTCGTGTTCTTTAATTTTCCTTTTGACTTCTCATTCCAAATAGCCTGGAACCCACCAGAGTGGTGTGTGGGTCCACGTGTAAGGTTCTGTTTCATGGATATAGGTATTAGCTCTCTCTATCTAATCCCTGGACTGCCACTGACTGACTGTTCAGGTTAAATGACACTCACTGATGGCAACTACAGGTTCTGCCCAGTCAATTCTGCTCCTTCCATTTGGCCAGACAATTTAGGGGCAGACGGCCTTTCTCGTTAGTGCACTGCGTATGTTCAAGTCCCAAATGTCCATTATTATTTCACCTGTCTTGAAATGGGGAATGTAAGCACTCTGATAAGGGAGTTGAAAGGCTGCCTAATTTCCATAACTACCTGTCTGCTGTTTATGTGCAATTTTATTACATTGAGAACATTCTGAAATCCCTCTATGCATATTCCTGAGTGAGCTGATTGCAATGTGTTCCTTGCATTAGCACTGCAAAATAAATATATAAATAAAAGAAGGTGGGAGATGATTTTCCTCTTCCTTGGGCAGCAGAAGAATGCTGTTCTCAAAGATAGCACGCCTGAACAATTAGCCTTTCTCTAGAGCAATGACAGCGGATTTAACAATGCACACCAGGAGAGAATAATTCATTTAATTTCTGTCTCAAAACATATTCCTTTGTCAATACTAAGAATCAAAGTGAGAAGAGGGGAAGGGAACAGAGAATAAAAGATGGATGATCCAAAAGGAATAACTCAAAAACTAACCAGCTATTCTGATTGTAGTATCAGAAAACTATGTCTGGGTTTAAGGAATTGTGTGCTGTGTGTTATGTGGATATTTGTTGTAACATTAAAAAGAGCTCTGCTGCATCGAGGAGATGTCAGTTGCCTTTTGCACACTGCAATTCATTCACAGCAAACTTAGAGAAAGCCAGCTTTTTTGGAAGTTACTCTTATGGCCCTAAATCCAGAATTTCCATGAGGGAAGCCTAAGCAAACTATAGACTAAATAAACATCTATGTGGCTCCAATATGGCAAGCATGGTGACACAGACATTGGCAGGGGCTGTGTGTCACAGTAAATTGAAATGTAAACAGGCTTTGGTGGCAGAAAATGCCATGGAAGATGGGTATCTTATTGCAGAGCCCAGATCACAGAACAACATGTCTTTGAACATCACAGGCAGGATAAAGCAGACCATGTTGGGATATGCAAACTCATCGGTGTCCAATAAGAAAATGAGTGTGTCCCTGTGGCCTTCATTCGTGGAAGGTGGGTACCTTGCTCTCGCATGGCAAGGTCCATTTAGCTTGCTGTGTGAACTAGCAAAGAAGAATTTTTCCCTTGAAGACCATCCTTAAGCTTCTGCTGAAGAGCAAACGGGTCTAAATCCGACTTGGGTATTCTGTATGTGTCAACTAACTATCTCTCATAATTAAAAACAAAGGAAAATACAGAAAGCTTTGTGATAGGCACTGTGACCAGATTTAGAATGCCAATAGTTGTTTGTATTTGCTCCAGACCTTTTGAATTACATGAAAAAGCAAACTATCCCAGTTAAATTTAAAGCTGAAGCTCTTCTGCTGTCCTCCTCAGTTCAGCTCCTCTCTTAGTCCCACAACCCCCAGTTTGGTATCACTGTCCTGGCACTTGGCCACCATTTTGTTTCATTTAGTTCTTCCAACAACTCCGAGATCAGTTTCACCCCCACCCCATAGATTAGGAAATGAAGAGCCAGGAATGTCACTACTTGATCAAGCTCATGAGATTGATTAAGCAATTTGAATTTGCTCTTATTTGAAACTTGGTCCCTTTTTATTTCTTCCTATGTCCAAACATATGACTTACATCACCCAGTGTCTATCATAATTCATCCTGACTAAGTCACTTTCTATCTTTGAACCTGTGCACACAAATTTTCCTTGATTCCATAATGGAAGTGCTTTCCTGAACTGTTTTCAATTTTTTGACCAAATATGTAAAAATCCAACATGATCCTTGCTAGGGAGGGATGCAGTGGGACAATAGTGGTATCTTATTCCACAGGCATGGGTGTCATCCCTATTGGGACACTACATTGGCATGCTATATTAGTTGTTAAATATACACTGGGTCATGGAACTGCCTTCCACCCTTCCTTGCTCCTGGGCCAGTAGGGTGCTGTCTGGGAAGTGGTTTTTCAAATCTTCTCATAGATTCTTACCTTTTGTTTACTAACCATAACCCTCCAAAGAGGAGGGAGATTGAACAATACATAGTTTGGCATCAACAGTGGCCAAACTATAAATTGAAAAGCAGTTTGGCAATACATATCAAGAACGGTAAAATTATGAATGTTTGACTTACGAACTGTGTATTGTAATTCATTTTATTAAAAGAAGCCCTGATGCAATTCTAATGTCCCTCTAAGGTCCTTAGTGTGACACTATTAAGATGTGGTGGAAACTTTAAGAGTTGTCATGTTTGGGGAGAGGTTTGGATCTTTAGGGGCATGGCTTCAAAGAAAAGTGTGAAAAATTCTAATGTCTTTCTACCCTTCTTCTCTGATTCCCGAGTAAGGAGGAGAATTATTTGTTTGGCCTATTCTCTTCAAATTCTGTGCAGTCCTTGACAGTGTCCCAAAGAGTAGTACAACTCAGTCTTCAGATTAAAATCTCCAGATCCGTGAGCCAGACTTCTCTTCATAAGTTAATCACACCAGTGATTAACTATGTGTTAATTTCAGTGCTGATAAACTAGCTAACACCGTATTCCATATGCATTTCCTAAAGAGGTGACACAAATAATAGGAAAAAAGATGTGCAGATTATATTTATTATCACCAAAACCTAGAATCAAATTAATAGTTCAGTGTTAGATAACAGTGTTACATATATTGTAGAAGTTTGTCACTGAATTGTGTGTTACAACTAAATTATTAATTTTGATGTGAAGCAAGGTTCCAACATGATTTTGTTAATTGGCTGTATGTGAATTTGACAAACTAATTAGCAATCCTAAATTTTCAGTTTTTCATTTGAAAAATGCCAAATCTCACATCTACCTTACAGAGTCGAAAAAAATTAATGAGCTAAAATCTGAAGGGCTTATTTCAGTTGCTATCACCAGGTTGGACCCAAAATATAACTATCTGTGAAAGAGTGATTACTCTGACTATGAAATACATCTAGGATGGAAACTAGATCTGAGTAAACAAAACTTCTAAGAATTTTATTTGGGGTAGTGACATTAAAGTTCACCTAACACAGTGATTCTCCAACTGAATTGTTAGGCAGATGAACAAAGTGTTCAAGTAAAGTAGATTTTTCTAAGTTGTTACTTCATAAATTGAGAAGTAGAAAGCTTCTTCAAAACAAGAGGAGAAAGTTCCAGCACATTCTAGACTGAGAGATTATCTTAGTAGAATAAGCCCAAGAACCTTTGTAATAACACCAAGGAGATATTGTCTATTCTGTTCTGCCCCACAATGGGCTGGATCTTCTGATCCCTACTTCCTCAGCTGTAAAGAGAGATAGCAATGATGTCTAATGGCTGCATGTGGCACCATTAACTGAATTATATCCATGTGAACTGAAAAAAAAAGGCATTTGGCTCATAAAGCTTTGTTTATTTAGATCAAATCATTTTAGAACAGTACAATCTTCTTAGTAAGCTGGCATTTTATTCATTGATCCAAGAGGAAAGGAATGGTGGGTAAACGTAGAAGTGACAAGAAAGAGTCCATACGTACTTACCTCCAGGGAATGCCGCTCATCCTGAGTCATTCTATGGTTACAGCCTACGTCAATGCTGTTGGTTTAGGAACAGAGCTGTTTTAACAGACTGAAGTCATGACAGAGCCAGGTCCTGACTGAACGTAAAGAGCAGCTACTTGAGGATGCCCTTGACCTTGCAAAACACCATTATTTTCCAAGAACATTGTGTGCTTAATATTTTGGCCCTGTTATTTTTACAGCTGTAATTAGAGTGTTTGACATGTTTATGGACAAAAATTGCCTGGCTCTCGGCTTGCTTGGGGGTCAGGAAATCTTCAGTTATCTGTAATTCTCTGTTAATTTAATCAAGATTTCATAAAATGTCACCTTGTAGGCACAATTGCATATGTACACAATCTTTCATAAAGGATTCTCCACAGCCTTGTAAACTTTTATTGGGGGAACATTAAGTAATCCATCACTGTAGCTGCCAACTTCAGAACTATTACAATAGGTCCAAGTGAAGGTAAACACTGGAGTCATGTGTTGATTGGTCAGAGATTCCATTACATCACACTTCTAAAAATCAAGCTTCTCATGTGGAAATCATCAAGTAGCTAGCTGTGTTTATTTCAAGGCAGATAAACAGCTATAGAACTGTTTTACAAATTTTCAAAAAAAAAACTGATTAAAAATCCCCTCTGGTTTCTAATCCCAGATATATAAAAAACTAACAGCAGTCACAATACTTTTAAAAGAATATATATACACATAGATATATATGTATATATATTAAGAATATTGTGACTGCTGTCTATATAAATGTATATAAACATATATACATATGCATATATGTATATATGTATGCATTATGAATGTCTTTTTTTTTTCTTGGAAGTTTGACAGAATCTTGGATTTCTTCTAATTCCAACTCCAAAGTCAGCTGACTGATTAGAACAGGGTGACTGGTAAAGGCTGTTTTGTTTCTGAAAACAATGAAGCCCTCCACTGTGCAGTAGGCTAGATCCATAGTTCTTGACCTACGTGTCTCGACCCTTTGGGGTTACATGACCCTTTCACAGGGCTCACATATCAGTATCCTGTATACCAGACATTCACATCTACGTTCACAACAGTAACAAGATTACAGTTATGAAGTAGTAACACAATAATTTTATGGGTAGAGGTCACTGCAACATGAGGAACTGCATAAAAGGATTGCAGGAAGGATTAGGAAGGTTGAGAATCAGTAGACTAGACAAACTTTCTCTTTTCCAGCTTCACCTTCCTGAATCAGATCTCTATTCTGTAAACCCCTCAATGCTTGGCCAGAGGTTGTTGAGATGCTGGGGTATCAGGAGGTGCTTTATGGGACCTCCTCCCTCCCCATCTTTAGGGTAACTTGTGTTCAGCATCCTGAAGGGCTAAAGGGTGCACAGAGGCCCAACATTGGTAACTCTGAGAGAAGGTAAGGTAGAATTTTTTTATGAGTACCCTGTAGCTGTCTTCAGACACACCAGGAGAGGGCATCAGACCCCATTACAGGTGATTGGGAGCCACCATGTGGTTGCTGGGAATTGAACAGGACCTCTGGAAGAGCAACCAGTACTCTTAACCACTGAGCCATCTCTCTCGCCCAGGTAAGTTAGTCTTAAATGTGCTTAGAGTGTCAGGGAATCTCAAGTCAGCAAAAATTCCCTAAATGAAAGCCCAGCAAAGTCTAAGAAGACTTCCATAAGACTGTGCAAAACGTGAGGATCAGTGTGTGAATGTGAGTGGTACGACAGGCTCCTGGCAGACAATGTGTCAACAATCACTAGGACAATTTTTACCCAAGGATGAAGTAGAAAAAATGGAATCATATTTAAAAAAAAAATGGAGACAAACAAGAGAAAGAAAATACCCTTAACACCTAATGAAATCACAATAAAACTCATATAAGTAAAAACCCATATCAGTAAAAACCCATCTTCTCAGAGATGCTAGGATACCTGAACTCAAATCTTGTTTGGATTGTTACTATGGGCCAATTTCTTAATTCATGTGGTATGTATTTCTCTAGTGGTAAAAAATGAAGATAAATTTGTCTTTTCCTACAGAGTTATCATCCACCAGGACAGAATTTGGTACTGACAGTTCACACACACAAGTTACGAATAACCATTAAGGGTTGTAAATGTCCATGCTTGATAGTGATAACTGTCTATGGCATACAGACAGTTAAGCTTAAAAGCAAATTATAAAATAACCACTATACTGTTTCCATAATGTCATTATACAAATTTTGTGCTGAAAATACAAATACGAAAATCTGGAATGACATACATAAACCTTAAACTCTGAGGAATTTTGAGCTAATAATGGAAGATTAACTCTCCTCCCAACATGTATTCACATCCAGGAAAGCCTTCCCAGGGTGGACTTCACACATGGTTGGGGGGAATAGATAGAGGAGAAGTACAGATGGTAATAGAGAGACATTAAACATCAGAGGAGGGACAGTTTCCTCAAAGGACAGTGAAAAGGCTTGAAGCAAGGGTCAGAGAAGGTGTTTTGGGCCAAGACCAGAGACTTATGGAAGGGCAAGGCAACTAGGAACCCTACATCTCTACAAAGGGCCTACAAGAGTGTTTGTGACACAGACTCCTCAGGACTTCACATTGAGGTTAAAGCTTCCATTATTGTCCTCATGTTAAAGTTCTCATTCATGGCATTGACCCTTCTTCCAAGTCCCCAGCAAAGTCCCTCTGTGTGTCTGGGATGACGGGATCATCTCAACCATTGAATCAAGGCTTGGATGAGACCCTGTGCTGGCTAGCTATTATGTGATCTTGACACAGGCTAAAGTCATTTGGGAAGAAGGAACCTCAGTTGAGAAAATGCCTCCATCAGCTTAACCTGTGAGGAGTCCTGTGGGGCATTTTCTTGATTAATGGTTGATGTTGGTGGGCTCATCATATCACAGGGCATAGTGCCACAACTCTCTCTCTTTTTCATAATAGAGCACATGACTTTCAGAGGCAGTCCTTCAAACTTTTTAGTTTTAGTTTATGTGTGCAAGCACATGTGGTTGTGCGTGTGTGAGTACTTGGAGAGGCCAGAAGAGAGTGAGATCCCCTGGAGTTGCAAGCAGTTGTGGGTCACCTGTCATAGATACTGGGATCCAAACTTTGATTGAGACCCTCATGGTTGAGTAACTAACATTCTTAGCTGTTGAGTGATCTCTCTGGTTCCCAGCATATTTTTTTCTGCTATTAGATATTAAACAAGGGTCCTAGAGTATGCTGGTCAAGCACTCTACCAGTGAGTTAAATCCCCTAGCCTGGCAGTTCTTTCAATTCAATGAATAAGAATTTCTCCCTTGGTGATACATATAAATGGATTGCTAGCACCCATCTGTGACTATAGCCATGCTGAGCTCATGGGTGCCAGTTAACTAAGACAACTTGGAATATAAGAATATAATGGTTCACGAAGAAGGGGGGGAGAAGGCAATGCCTCTCCTTCATGGTCTCACAGTTATTTATAAGATCATGTTCGTCATATGCATTAGTGATGGTATCATCTCTGAGTGGTCTCTTTCTAAAATAAGGCATAGCTCTCACAGTGTTTATAAAAATGCACTCCTAATTTACGGTGCTCTGTGGAACAAGCACACATTTGGCTTCTCCTACTTTACTCATGTAATCTTAGCACAGGAAATGCTGCAGAATCCATTTGTTCTTGTGGCTTTATGTGCAGCATAAAGTTAGGTTTTCTAACTGATGTCATTTGTCAAGTAAGCTTTGAAAGCTGTTATTTCCCTGGGTCCCCGAAAAAGGCAGCCTGTCTTTAAAAGCACAGTGTGCCACATCACCCAAGTTGTCTCTGAAGAGATAAAACGATCTGAGAGGCGGGGGGGTTATAATACCAACTGAGCCCTGAGCAAGCCAGCTAGTAAGCAGCATCTTTCCACAAAAGCAAAGATGTAGCTGCAAAGTCTGGTGGCGACTCAGCAAATTAAAAGACTGCTGCCCTATGTTTTCGCGTTGAAAGTAGGCAGACGTTCAGACAACATCGTGGACATGTTGAACATAATAACTGTACAGGGGTTCCTTGTGGGGAATGAGGTGTGTTGTCTATCACATTTTTTAAAAATAGCTTAAATATAAGTATTTAAGAAATGTTATCCTAAACAAAACATTTGTTCCAACAACAATTTTTTTTAAGTATTTGACTCAATATACCTTTTGATAAATGCTTCAGATTTAAAGGTGCTTTCAATAGATTAGAGATAATCCATACCTGGAATGTTGAACAGAAAAACAGGATTTCTGAGTCATCCTTGAATTACAAACAACTGAATCACTGCACTCGAAGAACCTGCAGTTATGCTTCTTCTCGATAGGTGGCGTGCTCAAGTTTAAGAAAGCCTCCAAAAAGCCGGATACACTCATTTCCCAAGGTCACAAAAACAGAAGAGGGTAATTCTAGACTTAAAAAGAAGTGATTATTTTATATTCAATGCATTCAATGAGGAAAACAGATTAAGAGACGTTAAGAAGGAAAGGCCTGTTCAAACAACCAGCGTTTCTCAATAGGCCAGTTGCTATTAGAAGTACCAACTGAAGTCCAAACCTGCTTCCTTATCCTCCAGCACAGAAGGCACTGACCAGCATGGGGAGAGGCAGTGGAGCCCAGTGCCTCTATCTAATGGATATTTGATTTGTATGCAAAACCCTGAGAACTGAATTCAGATTGTTCAGTGATTCCCTTAGTAAGAAAGTCTAGTTGATGCATTTTTCCCTTGCCTGTATTTTGAAGGGAGGGTATGAGTCACAGATTTCACAGGGAAAATCTCCTGATTAATTATTGTGATTAGGAGTCCAAGAAAATTCAGAATGGCAGTCTGAATCCTATATGAAATGGGGCATTTGAACAGTTGTTGGCAAAGATGTATTTTGTATAATGTACTAGAAATTGCTCTCTTCTGGGAAGAGTGGGTGATATGTTAGATATTCAAAAGTTAAACCGCATTGATCTGTCTTTTGAAGTAATTGCATTGATCTCCTAAGTCTGTAGAAATACATTACTCATTCCCTATGGATGCTTTCAAGTTCCCCACCCCCACCCCCTTTTACTCAAGCAGTTTATTTCCTGTTTAGTTTGGGTCACAGAGGAAAACATCTTCCTGAAGTAAAACTGTTTATGTGTGCAAGCTTGAGTGTGCATGCTGTGTGTGTGCATACTTCTGTGTGCATGTGTGTGCATGGGCTTCTGAAACATCTTAAATTAATTTTATGGTTTTTAAGCTTTTGCTAAAATTTAAATTTTACTCCTTTAAACTAATTTATTTGAAAATATTTTAAGAAGGGGCAGGATTCTAAACTATATTTCCCATGCTCTAATCTCAAAGGAATGAAAATAAACCCAGATGTTAAGACAGTAAGTTTGTGGATACCCACCCATTATTGAAGGCAGAGGTGCCTTCTGTCCATTCAGGTACTGAGGGCAGCTTGCTAAGTACTGCTCTAGCCTTTGGAACTCCGGGCAGCTTTGCTCCATGAATTACACTTCATGCTTTTCCCGTTTCCCCCTTACTTCCACATGCTATTTTGGGTAGGTAAGTAGGGGAAGAGGTAGGGAGGCCCTTTTATGTAGGCCCTTACCTGCAGGGGCCTTGGAGGCTGGCAGCCAGGTTTTGGTTGTTAGAAGAGAGTGCAGCGGAGTAGGATGGAGGTAGACAAAGGGCCTGATCCGTGCACACCACAGAAGCCACTTTGTGCTGCCTCCTCTAGCTCTGCTTTTTAATTATTTTCTCTCTTTGATTGTTTTCCCAAAAGGTGAAACTGCAGGTGATTGCCTTTTGTATATATTTGAACTGTTACTTCAAACAAATCTTTCTAATTTATTTCTACTTGTAGCAATAATAATAGCATTTGTAAAGAAGCTCCGCGGGCCCCCCCCCCAAGTTATAGAAAGCCGAAGTCTGTTATTTTTCAGGGCTAATAGGAACACAGAGTATTTCCTTTGTTGTTCACAGAGATGTCTGGCTGTGTTGGAGAATTTCAGTTATAAGCGGTACCTTTATCTACATTACCTTCCACGTGTATAAGGGCAGGTCTCCCCTGATCATCATCCAAGATGCCCAGTGATGTTGGAAACCGTGGCCACTACCAAACCTCATTATACATAGTGTGTGTTTCCCTTCATATGTACCCATGAGAAATCTGCTAGAACCTGGGCATGGTAAGAGATGAACAGCCTCAACTAATAAAACACAACAATATATTGTAATATAGCTTCTTTAAAATTTGTGAATTGAATCAGGCATTGTGGCACACACCTTTAATTTCTGCATTCAGGAGGCAATGACAGGCAGATCTCTGAGTTCAAGGCTAGTCTGGTGTATAAAGTGAGTTCCAGGACAGGCAGGGCTACAAGAGAAACCCTGACTTAAAGGACAAACAACAACAACAATCTTGTGACTCTTTTATATCTGGAATATTCCGCTGTGTGTTTTCAGATCACAGTTGACTAAGGGTCACTAAAACCTTGGACAATGCAACCATGAATAAGGAATGATCGTAATACATGACATTCATACACAAATGTACATGACAGCACGGACCTGCCATGGGGCAGACTGAGGAAAGGGCTTATTATCACTTCTTCGTGGGCAAAGCTTCCCTGTACTTGAATGTGGTGTCCTTGAGTTATTTTCATTGCTTAATTCTCTTTATCAAGGTCATTAAATGGTACAAATGCTAACGAAGGAGGATTGATATTACTTGACAAAGAAACAGTTCTGAGCACTGTGGCTGTTTGTCTGCTGGCTCTGGGGCAGGGCTGAGGAGCTGGCAAACAAAGGCAAGAGCTTCCCGGAACAACAATGGGCTTCTCTGTGACCTGCAGCCCAGCTGTCAGCACTGGGCTCTCAACCCTCTGTCCCCTCCTGCACTCTCCCTGAGAAACATTCCCTCCACCACATCCATATCCAATACCTCACACACATGGAAAAGTCTTTTCCTAAAGGTCCTAAAGACTATTCCTTCCAGTGAACAGAGCACATAGTGTTTATATTTTTAATTAATGAAGGATACCAGTAAATTTACAGTGTGCAAATAGAGAGTCTGGCTCATTTGTGGAGAATACTCTTACAGGAATTATTAAGGCCAGCCTGACTACAGATTCAATGGTGGTCTTCTTAGCTTGGCCTCATGCCTGGAACAGGGTAGCTCACAATGAGCCCTGAAAGTTACAAATGGAAACTTACTTGCGTGGGGGAGCGAGAGTATAAGTTAGAGCTGTGTAGTGTTTAAAAAAAAAATGTGTTATTTGTGTCTGATACTCATGGCTTATTTCATCTTAAAGACTACGAAAAGCTATTTAAAATTAATGAGAAGTAGACCACGTATTACACTGCTTTAAGTCTTTACTGATGTCATCTCATATAAACTGTAAAAAAAAAGTAAGAAAGCTGGAAAATGGAAGCCAAAGTATAGTTTTAAAAATATGCACAGTCTCACTGTGTTGTGTTTTATAAAAATAGAGAAGGACTATGTTTGGTGGAGGTGTTGTCAGGTGTGAGGGAATAGGTTGCCTCTGTGGGGCCCATGCTGAGGCATCCCTTCCTCATGGGGGACCAGGCTGGTATCCTATAGAATAAAGTTTTTCTAGGGCTTGGGGAGGAGAGTTGAGAGGGTAGTAGAGACAGAGAGGGGGGAGAGGGGGAGAAGAGGGAGAGGCAGAGGGAGAGGCAGAGGGAGAGGGAGAGGGAGAGGGAG
>NW_021620638.1:1553341-1560549 GCF_004785775.1 Grammomys surdaster | reverse complement strand
GGGAGAGGCAGAGGGAGAGGCAGAGGGAGAGGGAGAGGGAGAGGGAGAGGGAGAGAGAGAGAGCGAGAGAGCAGAGGAGTAGATAGATAGATGCCGGCCATGAGCATGCAGAGAGAGAAGGAGGAGAGGAATGGAGAGAGAGGGAAGGGGCGAAAGGACAGAGCGGGAGCAAGAAGGCAAGAGAGAGCAGAGGGGCAAGCAGCCCCTTTATAGTGAGTCGGACACACCTGGCTGTTGCCAGGTAACTGTGGGGTGGAGCCTAGACAAAATGCTAACACCCTGAATATTTGTTGGTTAGGTTTTTGAGCCAGGGTCTCATTATGTAGCTGTAGTTAGCCTACGTAGAGCTTGCTTCAAACTCATAGGGCTCTGTCTTACTCTGGTGGGATTAAAAGTATATACCACTCTAGCCAGCTTCAATATTTGTCTTTAACTCATATCACCATTCATTTACATCATGGAGATGTGACATGTTTGATACTTGTCTGTTCTCTGCTTTACTGCTACTTGTTGAGCATCTCTACATCATTAAAGTGTCTTGAAAGCAAAATTTTAACGAATTATTTAGAATCCTGGGTTTCAGTGATTGTCGTTGTACATAATATTTGTGAATATTTTAGAAAAGCTTTGTTAAGGTAGGCTTTAAATTTCATGCTCTCAATTGTGCATTGGCCCACAGCGTTCAATTCTGACTGTACTTTTTCAACATAGATTCCCTCAGTAGAGTATGAAACTCACAAAGGAGCCAGGCCACTACACCTTTTCCTTGGGTTTTACTATACACCAGGCATCACGTTCAGTGTGCCATGTGTCACCTCTCTGAACATTATCCATGGCAATATGAAGTAGATTCTCTTAAGCCCACTTGACTGATGAAACACCAAGGTAGATATAAATAACATTCTCCCAAGGCCATGGACGCAGGCTATAAACTCAGGTACTGGCAGTTTTAGAGCCTGGGGGGAAGTTTGCCATTACTTACTGGACACACAGTGTTTAAATCTGGGGCAATTTGACAAAAGAAAAAGTATCTCATAGCTGTTTTTAAGTTCATTCTTTCAACATTAACTACTTCCCTGACGGTTATTGATCAGTTATGTCTGCCTCCTTCACAGTGAGTCATTTCTCTCCTTAATTTGCTGTTGACTGACTCTCCTATTATACAAATTTGTTTAATACTAAAAACATTCATTCTTGCCTCTTAATAGTGGTTAAACATTGTTCCTGTTTAAAATTTAGTTATGTGTATATTTTGAACAAAAGAGATTTCTTCACTCCTGTGCAGTCAAATATGTTGATATTTCTTTTTGTGATTCTCTGCCTAGGATTTTGTGCTGAAAGAGCCATTCTCTAATCAAAGTTCTAATCAATGTGAACCTCTGAAAACTCTTCCCCTCTGTCCCTCACCCTACCCCACAGCCTATCGCCAGTCCTGCACCTGTCTGAGACTTCATTGTTAGAACAAATGGTGAAACAAACATTTCCTGACATTTCTGGTACCCTGTACATAAGAATTTTAAAGCAACAAGTTCATTCTCTTCAGCCCCTCACAAAAAAATAGGAAATAAAGTGTAGCATGCCAGTTGCTTGTGTCTTGCAGTGCTGAAGGCCTGACAGAAGGAGCTTCAAGAAGAAAGGCTCTGGTTCCATTCTCAGAGGGTTTGGTCTCGCAGGAGGAGGATGGCAGAGTTGTTCAGAGTGACTTAGGACAGAGGAAAAGGAGCCTGGAGCCTGGCTAGTTTTGTCCTTTGGCCTCTCTGATTCTGTCTAGGTCCCAGACCAGGGATGAACTCCCTACCTGTTCAGCCTCTCTGATTCTGTCCAAGTCCCAGCCCACAGATGGATGCCCAACCTGCAGGGCAGTCCAGTGGGAGTTGTTCCCTTCTCTTTGAAAATTCCCTCACAGACTCACTCAGAGGTGAGTTAAGACAACAATGATGATCACTCTTCACACATGGGTCAAGACTTCTAATGATAACCACATGGAGAAGATCTGTTTGAGCTTAGGTGTCACCAGCACAAGCTCCCTTATCTGACCCTGCAGTTGGGTTGAGTCTCAGAGTAAGAAGTCAAAGAATAATTCATGATGTAATATTGTTGACTTTAGCCGAAATACCTGCTTTCTGAGCTGGCTCCCAGTTCAGGAGGTCCTCAGAACTCAGCGTAATCTGCTTATCTAGCAACAGAAACTGCAAATGCTGCAATCAGGGCCCCATTGGATATGTCAATGCTACTTGGCTGATAACCCTTCTTCACATTCATGCTTTGAGTGGAGCCAGTTTCTTTTTTCAGTGTACTAATTTGCAGTACAGCAACCAGGAATGTAATATTCTATTGCAAAGAAGCACAGCCATGTATTAGGAAGACCACATACAACCATTCTGCCCAGCTGAAAATCTAAGCTTGAAATTGTTTTACATGCAAATTTTAGGAATGTAATAACTAATTATCAGCTAAAGTTGGACTGGTGTTAGGAAGGGTTGATTTTCTATTGCTTTCTAATGTAGTCCATAACAGCTAAGACCAGGAACCCAGCAATTATGACCTAGACACAGCAGCCATGGTAACTGATAGATGTATTTTTATAACAAATACAGTCTTCCAAAACCAGTTAATACCTGTACATAACTGCACATATACATGGAAGACAGGCTTTTTGTTATAAACCTTTCCAATAGCCCCAATACCTTGTTGAAAAAAAGGTATCAATACCTGTTTCTATCCAGGCAACAATAACATGAGTTAAACTGACTTTAGTTTGGTGAGCCGAGGTCAAGTTATATTAATTTTAGGCTCTACAATCCTGCAACTGTTTAAGATCCAGTATTTGACTATTTTTGTCACAAGTAATTTATCAGCAAACAGCTACTAATTTGAAGGTTATAAAATGACTTATTGCGTGTTACGGGATATTGAGCAATTTCTGTTTAAAAATAATAACTACAGTGGAAAGCAAAATTATTTTCTACATATAATCAGCAGTTCCTCCATGTCACAACAGAAGGCTAGAAAATATTTTTAATTTTATCTGAATCAACATTGAAAGTATGTCCAAGCAACTGGGGGGGAAGGGGCAGTCCAGCTAAGCATGAAGGCCATGAGACTGTTTGCTGCTAGTCATTCTGCTGATTAGGCTGGGAAGGAGACTCATTCTGCTTGAATTCAAGACTTAAGCTCTTAACTTCTACGGATAAACACACACATCAACACATTCTGCTAACAAACCAATGTTCACAGCTATTCTTCTATTTGTCCTAAACTTTATAAATCAGCCAACGTAGTATTCGAAACATGGAACTATGCCAGCAGTGTCTTCATCCAGCAAGAACATGTTTTAGGCAACTAAAATTGATGTCCCATGCATTTGAAAGTTCCTCTTCCTGAGCAACATGTCATCTTTTGTATAGAACTTTTACTGTTCAGGGACAGAGTTCAACGTGGCCTAGAAGACTTCCACTGAGACTCTTCTTTTTTTGAAGTGTAGAAGTACCATGTGTCATAGTCATTTTCAACCATTCCTGATACAGGTAGCAACCCAAAATCCTCCAGAGTAGGCACACGCCTACTTTCCCATAGTTATTCTCTCTTGCTAGATTTCTGCTTCTGTAAACATTCTATAGTGTATGAAATGTTATTGCTGCTGAATGCTGAACTGTAAGAGCATAGAGCACTCTGTACTATTTTGGCAATTGCTCATGAGTCTGTAAAAATACAAAAATAAAAGCATCTTCAAACTATTAACAAATTTCATCTGGGGGGGAACGGGAGAAATGAACCCATGGTTTTCATTTGGTAACTTAGAACCAATCAAGTTTCCTCTTGTGAGAATTTCTGTCAATTTGAGGAAGCATTCATGTGAAATGGGCTCCTTTTTCTGGTACATGAGGAACAGCGAGTCACATAAACCTGGATCAGGGCTTCAACTGCCTGTATTCCACCAGGAATCTATCTAGAGGCCAAGTGCTTCTGAAAAACTGTCACTAAAAATGAAAGTCAAGGACTGGAGAGATGGCTCTCTAATTAAGAGGAATGGCCACTCTTTCATCGAATTCAGATTTGATTCCTAGCATCCACATGACAGCCCCAAATCTACCTGTCATGCCAGTTATAGGGAATCCAGTGCCTTCTTCTGCTCTCTACAGGCACCAAACATGCACATGGTGCATAGATATGCATACAAGCAAATACTTATACACATAAAATAATAAAAGACTATTTTACCAATAGCTTTTAGAAAATAAAAGCTCTGAGGCTAAGAAGATGGTTTGATTAGAAAAGTATTTTGCCCTGCAAATACATGAACTGACTTTGTATTTCCAACACTCACGTACAAAGGCAGGCATGATGGTGTTCACATGTAATCCTAACTTTGGGGAGCAGAGAAAAGTAGACCTCTGGAGTTCGCTGGCCAGCTAGTTTCTTATGTTTGAGAGACTCTGACACAAAATATGACAAAGAAGATGATGAACAAAGAATCCAGCTTTGACATTTGGCATCCACATGTGCACACACACACATACCACATACATAAAGCCACACAGAAAGAAAGTCCATCTATTGAAGAATTCCAAATATCTATGATGGTACTAATCCCCCCTTTACAAGAGGAATATAGCAAGTGAAAGGTTGAGACCTCCTTCAAGTTGGATGGAATTGGTTGTACTCCTCTGGTTGTGTTGTGGATTCTGACTGAAAAGACCATAGGAGTAGTGTGCCCCAAGAAGGGCATATGCCATGGAGAGAAAAGCAAATTAGCCTATGCAGATGAACAAGACCAGCCCAGAACTGAGCCCCAAAAGGGAACAAGAGCTCAGAAGTTTGCCTGAGAAATCTGTTATTGTTAATCCTTTAAGCTATTGTTCCAGGAAGCCCACCAGAGACAATTATTCAGAAACAGTTTACAGACATTGAAAGGTGTTTCTTCCAGCTGCCTGGGATTGCACTCAGGTATTCTGGACCGAAGTGTAGTTTGTTTAGGGTAAGAGGTTTTTAAATGCAAAAATCATAGCCCGGTGTCTCAATTAACTGCCACTGGGGGAGGTTTTGCACAAGCAAGCAGTTCAACCAACGGTTGCTGAGCGGTTAGCTGGAGGGGTGGTTTGCACAATTAGACAGTTCAGCAAAGCTAAGTTACCTGGGTTCCTAGAATGGAGTTCGGTAATTTTCCAGGAGGTTTTCCATCAAGAGGATCAATCTCTAGTTAAACCCAAAATGGCCTCAGCGAGAATACAAGAAGAAGGAACCTCTTTACTGTCTTAGCTGGCACACTGTTATAAACCTTCTGGAAGTAAGACACTGACTTGAAGCACTAGCTGAGGTCCAAGCAAATGTACAGACTCACTCTGAAGGTGAGTGACTGCAGCAATCTCCATACTGTGGGAACCTTTGAAGAGTCAAGGGAAACTCAAACTGCTTTGCTTCATTAATGAGGTTGATCTAGAAAGCCCCTGAGATTTACCTCAGTCAGAATTGACTAGAAAAGGTGTAGAAGAAAACATAACCACTCTCCTCCTCATGTTCACAACTGGGCAGGAGTCTGTGCAGGGCAAGCATCCACAAGAAGGTTGAAACTCACAGTGTGAACTCAGAGGTAGAAGCTGTGCTAGTAGAATTTGTGAAGT
The DNA here is from genome assembly GCF_004785775.1 of Grammomys surdaster. Lineage (NCBI taxonomy): Eukaryota > Metazoa > Chordata > Mammalia > Rodentia > Muridae > Grammomys > Grammomys surdaster. The sequence continues at coordinate 1,554,928 of NW_021620638.1, read as the reverse complement.
AAAATAAAGGTACAGAGAATACAAGAAATTCTTGCACAAGTCATCCAAGCTATTTTGCAGAGGGCCCTGAAAGCCATCACTTGTCTATGATTTTCACCTTCCCAAGAGCCTTGTTGGTGATGATGGAAATAGATAACAAAGTAAGCTTGAATTCTTTCAGTTCATAGAATGGTGAGTCAAATAGTTAGAAGACACATCACCCACCTCAGAACGATCGTTTATTACATGACTAAGTGGCCCAGGATAAAACCACAATTAAGGTGATTCATGCCCACAAACCATTCTGTTGAGACAGAAATGAAAATCCACACTGAATCTGTCTGCTCCACGCATGGGAGAATTGCAGAGAGCCAGTTTAGCTGCTTTGCAGGCACTCTGAAAGCTGAATGTGATTGTTCTTGGAAAGGAGGGACTGAGGCTCCTCCAAGGGGAGAGTGCAGCCCCCAGTCCTGAAAGAAGGCCCGGTGGACAGGGTGAGCAGCTGGTGCCCCTGCCAAGCAGGCACAGGCATCTGGGAGTATATTACCGGATGGCAGCCCGCCTGGAGATCTATTCAATTGCCATAGGTTCCTTGCCAGGAGGTTTTCACCAGTTCCACTATTTATCAAGAGAACTGGGCCTTGCTCAAAAAACACCTTTGCAAATTGTCATTAAAGGGGCTGGCTGAGCTAGTGATGTCTGCTGCTTGTGACATTTGAACTCTTCTCTGAGTTACCCATTTTCTCTTAGCTGTAGTCTCCCCCTAAAAAAAGGTGTAATCCCTTCTTCCTAACTCCCCTTCTGGTTTCAAAGGCATTCAATTTAGGGATTATGTAAATTCAGGAGCAAAATGGCCCTTAGGCCAATTACTTTGCATCTTATGTGTTTCTTTATTGTATTAAGTCTTCTCAGATAATTTTCCCTCCTGCAGCCAGCTGGTTCCTCTTTTTTTTTTTTTTTTTTTTTGACTTGATATCTATCAGTTCAGTTCCTATTCTATAAACCAAAGTTGGGCTGGGCTCAGGTACACACCACTTGAATGCCTTTCAGGAAAAAGTGTTCATGACTTGGTGCTTTTCTGAAACATGTATATGTTCTTCTGTCAAATGTTGTACATTTTATTAACTATGTACAAGCCAGTATGCCACTTGCCCAGATCCACTGGTCCTGTTCTGTTGTGAAACGTTCCAAAAGGTGGTCTACGCAGTATACTGAGGACTGTGACAAAGGTAGGAATTCCATCTGTAACAGGGTCCACCAAGAGGAAACCTATTGAAAACAAATCCCTTCACAGAAAATAAGTAAAATCTGTTAACTTATTATTGTTGTCATAAGCATATATGTCCTTGTAAGCAGTGGCAAACTCTTGGCAATTCCTCTAGGCTCTACCCAACAGCTACCTAGCAACAGCTTGCTTAGCTGCCTGCCAGGTTCAAGCCAGCCTGGCATATAGGAAGGACTGCTCAGCTACTCCCCTCTCTCTGTGTCTCTGTCTCTGTCTCTGTCTCTCTCTCTCTCTGTCTCTCTGTCTCTCTCTCTCTCTCTGTCTCTCTCTTCCTCTTCTCTCTCTCTCTCTCTCTCTCTCTCTCTCTCTCTCTCTCTCTCTCT
>NW_021620638.1:1541363-1553331 GCF_004785775.1 Grammomys surdaster | reverse complement strand
TCTCTCTCTCTCTCTCTCTCTCTCTCTCTCTCTCTCTCTCTCTCTCTCTCCCCCTCTCCCCTCTCCCTTCTACCCTCTTCCCCTCCTCTCCCTCTCCGGCGGCATTTCTGGCGGCCTCTTCCTCTCTTCTCTTTCTGTCCTCCCTGCCCCCCACACCCCACCCCACGCAGCCTCTACCTCTTTTCTAGGTTCCCTTCCTTTCCCTCAATAAACTTCCTGTTTTACAGTCTTGTAGCATGGTGGTGATTCCTGAGGGGAATACCTTGTCCCTCCCGCCACATTATAATGCCATTTATAAAACACAATATAAAACATCCTGTCTTTTATCCAAACACTCGAAAATTGAATTATATAAGAACTATTTGATTTCTTAAAAGATAATTCATGTCTGTTCTCACATATACAAGACACACTTGTAAAGACCAGCAATAATCGAACCATGTCTTACATGGGTCAACTAACTGGAGTTTTTCTAGATTATTTCTACTCAAACTTTCTCATCTCAAGATGGCTGGAGTTTTCTTTCTTTTTCCCTTTTCTTCAGACTGAGGGAAAGGATGTACTCCTAGCACCCGGCTGCACTCCTACCACCTGACTACTGCCCTTTAATCCACACGGGGAGAATTCACTAAATGAGGAGTTCTAATTTAGAAAGAAGCTGGATGAAGGTGAGACAGCAACAAGGGGGGGTGAAGGGGTGAAAAGGAGGGAGGAGGGGGAGGCTCCTCCCAGGCTGGCTGATAGCCGTCTTCGTGCAAACATGAGTGACAGGTTTCAAAGATGAGTGGTGAGGGAAAGGTCAGTGGAACGAAAGGTGCATGGGAGATTGGCGCTGCCAGGGTAATGTGGCAAAGCTTTCTCAGGAGGTCTGTGATGTAAAGAACTCTTCCCTCCTCGCTACAACAAGTGTGTTCTCTCTGCTGACTGACTTGCCCACGATTAGCAGGCATGAGCCCTCTGTTTAATCTTCCACCTAAACAAATTCTAATTGACATTTTTAAATTTAACTTTTTATAATACAAGATGTTCCTATCAGCTTTGAGTAAAATTCCATTTGGGTCTTTTGCATGTCCTGTTTTGCTTTGGGGTGGGTGTTACTTTATTTATCTTCTTGCTTGTTAATAAATGTTTGTGCTCAGCCTTGAAAAACAATGTGTGTGTTTACGGAACCAGCAAACCCTACAGCATGGAAAATTCCTTTGGCTCACATAGGAGGATTCAGTCACAAATGTTCCTGACTTAAAAGCTGAATCAAATAAAACCTGACAGCAAGGCAAAATATTGTATAGGCAGAGTGACATTTTATAATAATAAAATAACAAGTGCAGAAGCAAAACCTGAGAGAAGGCCAGCTCACATCCCTTGGAAACCTCAAGGATGAATTTTATCTAGACTTTTTAAAATAGACTTTTCTATTATTTATTTATTTATTTTATGTATGTGAGTACACTGTCTTTCTCTTCAGTCACACCAGACAAAGGCATAAGATCCTGTTACAGATGGTTGTGAGTTACCATGTGGTTGTTGGGAATTGAACTCGGGACCTCTGGAAGAGCAGTCAGTGCTCTTAACCACTAAGCTGTCTCCCCAGCCTCCTATACTTTTCTATTTTCATTCCACTAACAGTTGTTTCTATAGCTGAAGCACCCTCCCATTTAGAGGACACCAGCATTTCTAACCGTTGCCACAAATCTCTAATGAATGTATCTAAGATCAGATAGTACCTTGGAAAACAAGAGAACAGCCATAGGGACCAGATCAAACAGTGCTTTAAGTTTTTCTGACAAACACAATCCAACCAAAGCACACCTACAAAATTTACTGTCAATCATGTTAGAAATGGAATTAATCAAGAGAAAGTATGTTGATTTGCCTACCTGCCTTTATCTTCTCTACCCCACCACAAGGTAGCCACAAAAGGCTACTTTTGGGAAATCATCAAGAGTGCATCCATCATTCTCCTGTTCCATAAAACAATAGTTGTAAACAATGCTTAAAGCATTGATATTTGATGATATAAAAGAGAAACATCCAAGATGGGCTTTAGAAAGCAGTTTATATCAGGACATAGGAAGGTCAGGTTTGCAAAAAGGAGAGAATTGGGGTCTGTGTGTGTGTGTGTGTGTGTGTGTGTGTGTGTCCTCTCTTGGTGCCTACAGATGGGTATTTGCCTTCTCCAAGTCCTACTTAAATGTTGTGTTCAAACTGGCCTCTTGCCTGTGAAAAGCTCATCAGCCCCATTTTCCTCATTCAGAAACTCCCAATTCTATCAAAGCATGACCATGCCAGTAATGCAGAATAGTGGACCAAGTTGACAAGGAACTCAGTCTTCAAGTCAATAGATGAACTGATAATTTAAATAACGTGTTCAGGATGTATACGTTTAGCAGATAGGCAACTTTTAATGATGCTTACATTGACAAAGGTATGAAATAAGGTCTTCAGACAATCAGAATTGATCTCAAAATCTTACTGGGAAACATTCAGCTTTTTAAAATCTACACTGGAAGCCACACTCATGTAAATTTTTTTTTATCTCCTGATAAATATAAACAAATCTGGAACCCACGGATCTGAAACATTGATTTCCTATTGCAAAGTTGCCCCACAAGCTGAGTAGGCTGCAGGAGACTATAATCAGAGCTGATACATAAATAAATGGTAATAATTCCAGTTTCATGCCTACTTGGCAGGACCTCTATGGTGTGTTTCTGTAGAAAAGATTCCCTGCTTTTCAACCAAAAACCATGTTACTGCTTAGAAGGTATACCACCACAAACAAGTCACAAAACTCCTAAAAAAGTAATGGCATTCCTCTCCAGAATTTGAAAATGTGTAAATCAGATCATATCCACAATAGGTGCTATGTTAGGTGCCATTTCTATTCATCCTGCATGTGACTGGGCATACCCTCCTGTTTCGCACTTTGAGCCTTTTGGAATTATCTTCATCTCTGCAATCTAGGCCAAGCCCACATGTCCACAATCTTAGTACCTCCTTCTGCCTCTGCCACCAAGTTTCACTGACCTCCTCCTCTGCAAGCTTTACACTCAGTCCACATAGAAGTTTGCTTAACTGATGTCATGCGACATGAGTATCCTCACAGGAATTTAAAAACAATATTTACTTCCACAGCCATGCAAAAGGATTACTTGTTGGCTTCTCCAAAGGATCTGTTTGGCTGTTGCCATAAAATGCGTTTTTCCACAAAGAGTAAAGAAAGCTTCTACTGAGCATAATGCAGAGGAAAGCTGGGCAATGCCACCCTGCCACCGCCTCTGTAGGCATTAGTATTCTGAAAGAATCCTCAGAATGTCAGTCTTCCTCCACACCCACACACTTATTTTGCTGGGGAAAAAAAGTAAGACCTGCATTTCTAGTGTGAACCGGATCTCTCTGTGCACAGAGCAAACGCAGTGTCTGTGTTTAGCATCCCAATGTGATAATTATGCATCATGTTTGCTCTGTGGCTAAATCTTACATTTTTATACTAGAACACAGAGGAGTGACTAAATAGTACCGGCACATTATTTTACTCTGCCTTTCCATTGTGACTTAAAAATGCAACCATATTGCTGAGATATGTCTCAGAAACAACTGTGGATTGTCAAGTGTGTTTGAAAATTGGGTAGCTGTGGGAGAAGGTGAACTGCAGAACATTGTGCAGTCAGTGCACACACATATCGAGACCTAGCAAGCTGTAAGTGTTCATGTGCGTAAGTGTTCGTGTGTGTGTGTGTGTGTGTGTGTGTGTGTGTGTGCGCGCACGCGCGTGTGTGTGAAAAGAAAGAGTAGAGGAAAAGGGACTGGATGGCTGTGGAGGAAGGAGATTTTATTAATAAATGAAGAACAAAAGCTGGGTTATGTAAGCAACACTGAATTGCTTGTATAACAAGAATAGAAAGAAGGTATGCATATTCATAAGGAAAACTGAAGAAGTGCTCACTTGTGAGGAAGAACTAGAAATGGAAATCCTAGTTTTGTTTGAGCATGATATTACCCAGAAAGCATTGTGTAGATCACATGACATGCCATAAGATCACAAAAGTAACTTTTTTTTGGCCTAAATTTTATCATTTTTCAGAACAATAACTAGTTTATTAATATTTCCACTTGTCATTTAATTTGCTTAATGTAGTTTTGATTATTTCATATCTCAAGACCTAAAAGTAAAGGAAAAAAAACAGTAATAACTAAAAGTAAGAATTTTACTAAAAATGTATTCCTTGGGCCAGCAAAATGGCTTAGAGGTTCCTGCTGCCAAAACTGACAACTTAAGTTTGTCCTCCAGAACTCTCAGAGAAGAGACATGATTTGTGCAACCTGTCTTCTGACCTCCACATGTGTATTGTGGCATGTGGAAGTGTGTGCATATGTGCAAACACAGAAATTTAAAAAGGAAATCAGGTCCAAATAAAACAAAAGCACAAACTGTAAACTTCTATAAGAAAACATAAGTTCTCCAGTATATTGGATTTGACAGCAAATTCTTATGTAATGGAAAAAAAATGCCACCAATAACAACCAGAAATATAAATGGCAAAGAAAACTGTAGAAAGACAGTTGTACTGGATTAGATACATAGCTGTATGCTTCAACATATATTAAATAAACAAAAACACACCACAGGATAGAAGAAAACACTTGCAAATCTCATAGCTGGTAGGGATTGCACATCTACAGTACATAGAGTAAGAACCCTTATAATTAGTGACAGCAAACTACAGGTAACCAAGTCTAACAATGATCAAAGGTCTCCACATGTTTTCTTCATTGATAGACTTATCCAATAAAAAAAATGCTCAAAATCAGTTGTCACTAGGAAAATGCAACTGAAACACATTGTGATAAGACAACATGCCCATTAGAAAGGTAATAATTCAAAAGTCAGATAATAACAAGTATTGGTAAGGAGAGATGGAACTCAGCCTATTCTTGTGGGAAGGAAAATTGTTACGACCAGTTCAGAAAACAGGTCTAGACTTTCAGCAAATCGCCAAAAATACAATTAACATATGACCCCAAATTTCTACTGATTCTCAGGTATATACTCAAGAAAAATGGGAAAAACTGATCATATTAAAAATTGTACATGAATATTTGTGGCCACATACTTGAAAGAGAAAACTGGTTGAAATGACCCAAGTATACAATATCCTTCAGGATAAATTAAAAATCTGATATATTCATATAATGGGCTATCATTTGAGGGGGAAAGGCAATAAAATATTGAGAAATGTTACACTACGGAAAGCCTTAACATTTTATTAAGTAAATAAATCATATTTAAATAGTCATAAAAGGCATGTATTGGGGCAAGATGAAAGATGAGAAACTGTCTCTGTGACTCCAGAGAAAGAAGATTCCAAATAAAAGCCAATTCACCCAGGAGAGAAAGAGTTGGAAAGAAAGGAGTTGAGTCAGTGTGAACTCTTGACAAAAAATAGAGGCAGGATCTGCCAGGCAGCCCAGCAGCCTGCCAAGCTATGGAGGCTCATTTCCCCTGCAGACTTGAGGACCCCAAAAACAGAGTGCTAGGTAATACCCATTGCACTCTGCAGCAGAAATGAACAAAATGACCAAGGACTGGACACATCGTCAAGGAGACAAGGAGAGGCAGAAGGATGATGTCGGAAAGTAACAATGAGATGCTCCAAAGACACCAGACAAAAATCAGGGCCATTCCCACCTTACCTCCTGCCTGGGTCGGTAACAGCAAGCCAAAGGGAGAATGGGCTAAAGAGACCACCCAGGGAACAGAGGTAAACACAGGTGGGTGGGCCTTCTATAACAATAGCTCTAAAGTCTCTTGCCTGGGAAGAATGAATCCCAAGCTCCAGAGACAACAAATGGCAGGCAGGGGTTCACAGACCCCAGCATTTATCCTCATTCAAAAATCCCTCTCAACCGAGATGTGTTTGATTACCCTAAAATGTGCTGGATTACTTAGACTCAGAAGCTCCCACAGAAGACAATAAAGAATGGGGACAGCCGTATTCTTTCCAACTATGAAGAAATATGGACTGAGGTTCTATCTTCTGCTTCACTTCTTTTTTCAGGTTTTCTACCTTGGTTTACTTACTTATTTATCTTTACTACATTTTAAAAACTTTGTTCTATCTTGTATATCTCTTAAATAGGATTTTATAACTTCTCTTTTGTTTTTAAAAATTAGTCATTTGTGTGTGTGTGTGTGTGTATGCATGTGTCCATAGGCATGTTCCATAGTGGGAGTTGTAGGTCAAAGGACAACTTGCCAGAACTGCTAACTTTCATGAAAGAATTGGTTCTCTCCTTCGATAATGTGGGTCCCAGTGATGGAGCTAAGGTTGTGAGGCTTGGCAGTGAGGGCCTCTATCCATCCGATACCTGCTACATGAGCCATCTCCCCAGCCCCCGGCTGCCCTTTCTTCTCTATCTCTACTCTATAACATTTCTCCATTATTTCTTATACTTTATATCTATAAATTACCTCTTTCATTCATGTCTTACTTTTTTCTTTTCCTATTTATTTTCATCTTACCACTAAAATTAAATTATTATCATCTTACCATTAAATTATTAATGCCCTGATCGGTAAAACCTCTAAATTATGTTTTTTAATCAGTGTTCTGAATCTGCTGTGACTGAACCTGGTCAGAGACACAAGGGAGGTGCACACATTTACTCTATTGCATGTGAATGCCAGAAATGCTTTCAAGTTGTAAATCCTATTGGAGTCAGCTTTTTCCAAAACAGTAGGAGTCAACATAAACCCAATGTAAGACAGATTACCAGGAAAAGACATATAAAATCAAGCAAACAAAAAAAGAGTAAGGAAAATGGAAAAATTAAAAAATGGGGTAGTCTGATAAATCAGTGTGTAAAGTGCTTTCTGCATCAAGCATGAGGACCTGGGTTCAGATCTTTAGTACCCCCATATTTAGAGGGTATGTTTAATCCCATCGATAACTCTAGCACTAGGAGACAGAAGCAAGTAGCTCCCTGGATCTCACTGTCTAGTGAGCCAAGCCAATCAGTGAGCTTCAGGTTCAGTACAGAGACCCTCTCTCCCCACAAAATAAGGTAGAGAATAACGGAGGAAGATATCTAACCTCCACTTCTGCCCTCTGTGTACATGCTCACAGATGAACACAAACACATGTGTACAGCACACACAGACACAGGGCAAAATACAGATAAACAAATAAACAAATAAATAATTAAATAAATAAAGATTGGAGTCTATACCTCTAAATATGGGATAAGCAGAAGAAACACACACACAATATATATATATATATATATATATATATATATATATGAAAACAAGCCACTATGAAAAGCCCACAAACTGACAATAACTCATCAATATGGGAAGCCAAAGATAATGAGATTGCTGAACTGGCAGAAAAATATTTTAGAGTCCTGGTTTTAAAAAGATTTAGTGACTACATAGATGAGTCAAATAAACAGATATATAAAGTAATCAATTCGGCACATAAAGTTAGCAAAGAAGTAAATGAAATTGTTCTTTGATGCAAATATAGTCAAATTCATTGTTCAGAGATGAGACTGATGGTCAGATTAAAAAGCAAAATCCAACTATCTGTTTTCTCTAAAAACAAACAAGCAAACAAACCACACTTCACTGGAAAAGACACTCAGAGAAAAGGAAAGAAATCAACTTACCAAGCAATTTAATGTAAACACAAGGTAGTACAGCTATTCTGAAATCTGAATTTTTAATGTGGTGGTATAGGGCACCACATACTAATAAATATTTACTCCATAAATGTTGGGACTCCCAATCTCAAAACAAACACTAATGGGCATGAAAGGCCAGGTAGATATTGGTACAATAACAGTCTTTGCAGAATTGTCTTCAAATAGGTTTTCCAAACAAAACATCAATAACTACAAAAACTTCAGAGCTAAATAAACTACCATATGCTAACTCGCAAAGCAGTGATGTTTCTATGATTCACCTGACCACATGGTCACTGGGCCTTGGGAATTTTTTCTGGCTAAAGTGTGGAAAAGTAAAGACCCAAGTATGCTGAAAGGAGAATTTAATACGCCATTGTGGTAGGAGCTTGGAAGAACTCTGAGAGAAAGGTAGACGTGGAGAGGCCTAGGCCATGAGCTTTCAAGGAGCACCACAGTCTCTATAAGGAACTCAGTTAGGGACCTCTGTGTGATATTTTGCTTAAGAACCTAGTTTTACTCTCCTAGTTTCTGGAAAACTGAATCAAATTGAGTTTAAAGGTGATGCATTGTGGTTTGTTTAGCAGAGGACATTTCAGGACAGGAGAACATTAAGACTGCAGCCAAGAAAGTAGCTGTCATTGTTAGGAAGATCAGCACTACTGAGGAGACATATTCCGGTCTACAATGGGACAACAGGAAAGGTGCTCTCATCAGGAGCTCTGTTTTGTGGACATTTAAGCACACCTGGAGGGAGAGAACATAAACTCAACTGAGGCTAAAGCTGAAGGGGTTCCTTGCTCCTCAGAATCAGCTGCCTAGGGAAGTCTCTTCCCAAGGTTCTGCACACAACAGCTGTAGCAGCTGCGGGGCTTAGGGGCAGAGGATCCACCCCATGCTGGCAGCAATGTCTCTGTAGTACTGGATTTGCAGGCTTGAAAGACACAGGACTGAGATAATCATGAAATCTCACTTGATAAGTTTTAGAAAGAATAATGAAGCCAGGAAATGTGTGTGGCAGGTTCAGAATCCCCAAGAGGTTATTTTATGAAGTCTCCAGAAGTTTTCTCCTGTCCATTTATTTATCCCTATCATCTGTCCATCCATGCATCCATTCATCCATCCCTCTATCTATCCACCCACCCACCTACCTACCTACCTTCCTCCCTACCTACCCACCCACCTTTCCACCCATCTATCTTGATAATAACATTTCAACAACTATATATCCTCTTAACAAATTGGTAAGAATATCCCAGTACTGTGAGGCATAGTGGTCCACACCTTTAACTCCAGGACTTGGGAGGTATAGGCAGGCAGAAGTAAGTTCAAAGCCACCCTAGTCTACATAATGAGTTTCAGGACAGCCTGGGCTATGTCTAGAGCCTCTGTCTCAAAACGAAGAATAACTACAAAAGTATACCACTGCATTGTTGGCTACCGAGAACACAGAAGCATTAGATCTCTAGGACCTGCTCATCTCAGGTAGAACTTTGATCCTCCATGTATTTGTCAAATAACAGACTATCTATATGATGGATTGTTACAGCGACAAGTCCCTTCAGAGGTTAAATTGGTTGGAATTTTTTTTCCTTTTCTTTCTTTTTTTGTAAAACTACAACATTTGATTAGGGAGTCATTGGATAATGAGTTTCCATAGCTGGCACTGAAATGAGATGTAGCAAAGGAAAGCATTGAGTATGCTGCCATGGATTCACATTGTGTGTATTTAGCTCTGAAGCATCCCTAAGTCTGTCTTTTCCCAGACTTTCGAGATTCATGGAAAGAGAGAAAAATTGGTGTGTTCTCTCCATTGCCAATGACCAAAGCAACCTCACTGTACCCGTTTTAGTACATAGGTTCTGCTTAAGAAATGAATACTGTTATGAATACAGGTGCCAAGGCCCGCAGCTCTAAACCATTTTAACTTCCAGACATACCTTAAGTTGCTCCAACTTCACTGTGATTTTTGGCTAAACAAACAAATAAAATAGGTTTGCATTTAGGATGAATTTCATCCCCAGAAGACTTACCTATAAAGAATCTCCATCCCATGCGTTTTTGGGAGTGTCTTAGAGTGTGTTTAACACATTTGCATAAGCTCAAGGACAAATCATCATTTATGCCTTTGGCAAGCATCACACAACATCTGCTTTGGTAAGGAATCCCTGTCCTGCCCTCCCCTCTGACCTTCACTCTTTATCAGAAAGATTACCACCTCCAACCATGAGCAACAGAGTGTCTTCTGAATCTCATTAGAGAAAACATGATTCCCACCGATCCTAATTCTCACTGACCCAGAACAAGCCCAAGAGAGTAAGATTTTCTGGCTTTGTAAAAATAAAATAAAATAAACTCTGTCCTGCTTAGGTCAAAGACAGAGTCAGATTTTTTTTTAAAAAAAAAAAAAGATAGGATATGAAAACTTAGCTTTTAGCTGGTTTGCATAAGAAAGGGGCTTCTGAAAATCCAGCTTTCAGAATGAACCCTAGTTGGTTTCACGTGGTACCTAACAGACTTTGCCTTGGCCTCACCCAGCTGCCTGCTAAAACACCACACAGGACTTGGGGGATGAGGACACCTCAGGCAGGTGGCCATAGCAGACAGACAGCCCAGTTAATACCAGAACCTATTGGGGAGTTGTACTATCTGGCAAGAGGAATTCAACATTTGATTGAGCCAAAACCAGGTGTGCAATTGAAAGAATGCAGTCCTCTTATCCAGCTTGGGGTCTGGATCCCTCCAGCCACAACCTTCTTCATAATCCACTTCATAACAAAAGTCCTTCTGCATTGACTGTTCTGAGTAGTCAACCACTAGAATAAAGTAGCCTTGGCTGGGATTGTAGCGCAGTGATAGAACATTGACTCAGAGTTAGAAAAGTCCTGGGTTCAGTTCCATAGCCTTAAAAACAAAGTAACTAACCCATTCAAAGAACTGACTAGAAAAAAAATCTAAATATTTAGATTTTGTATTACTATATTTTAGAAGCATAGATATGGGTCTATATCAGTTTTGGTATTAGATGGGCTGTCTCTCCGGGATGGCTTCCAGACAGACATCATCATTCCTTAAGCCAATGTGGTTTTTTCATCAGGATATGCGTAAAGCCAAGGCAGAGTACCAGTTAGATGGCACCTGCAACAAGCAATGGCTCATTCTGAGAGCCAGGTTTTCAGAAGACAGTTTCTGTGCTGTGGTGAACATTATCTTAAGTTTAAATTATAATAAAAGGAATTATATTTTGTTCACTAGTACATAATAGCCAGAGTCTGAGGTAGTGCCAGACATATGGGGTACTCAATTAGTGTTTATGTCTGAGTGTTTAGATATAGTTTTGAAGACCACTTGAATCTCAGATGAATCCAAATCATACACGCACTTTGACCTTCAGGAGTACTTAGTCACAGAATTGTTTAATAATTGCACAGTCAATAATGTCATGCAAATTTGATTCATGTAATTCTTCAAAAGGTTAGAGTTATAAACACAACTCATTGTTGGGATAAGGAATGGTCTGCTTGAAGGCAGAGAAACAAAGTAGCCCTGGCTTACTGAGGCCTTCAGGACCATAGTTCTTACCCTCTACCACAGTGGGTACCAACCAGTTGGCTCATCTGTCAGGGCAGAACCAGCCTGCTGACACTGCAAGAAGAAATAGTTACTTTCTCAAGATCATGAATGCACTAGTTCTTGGGCAAATTTATTTATAGAAAATAAAAAATAAAGTGGGAACAAAAGCAAGGCATTTAACATTAGGGGAGAGGATTAGCGATAAGAAGTTGGTTAGCAGACCGACTGTGTGGCAGATGGTGAGCTGACCCCCAGAGAGAGGCCATCTTTACACTGCAGGTGGTTAGTGACCCCTGGAAACTGGTGATGCTCTCATCTCACCTGCCTCCTCTTGCCTGCTCAGGCCAGCCCAGATGGAGGATGCTCACTAACTGCCTGGTGCTGATTCTAGCAGTAATAGTTTCCTTGCATTAGGAGAGCAGATTGGAGGCTTAGATGCACAGGCCCTGGAAGGCAGCTCTGAGACCCTTATATTTCTCCCTGAACCCAACTGCTATGATCCTTATACTTACATTCTTTTTCCTCAAATAAACCAACTTCAATCAATATTATTTAATATTTATAAAGCGTCTTGAATCTTCAAGAACCTTAAGTGTTTTGCAGACATTATCTCTAATTAATCCCACAACAGTTCTATGAGGTAGGTATTGCTTCTATTTAATGAGAGAGAGAGAGAGAGAGAGAGAGAGAGAGAGAGAGAGAGAGAGAG
>NW_021620638.1:1424324-1541353 GCF_004785775.1 Grammomys surdaster | reverse complement strand
AGAGAGAGAGAGAGAGAGAGAGAGAGAGAGAGAGAGAGAGAGAGAGACTAAAGCACAGGGAGGTTAAATAACTTTCCCAAGGACACACAATTAAATTCATGAAGAGCCAGGATTCATGCACCTTAACCTCCAGCTAGATTCTCTCATCCTTATGAGAGAATCTGTGTGTGTGCGTGTGTGTGTGTGTGTGTGTTTGTGTGTGTGTTGTGTATGTGTGTTTGTGTGTGTGTGGTGTGTGTGTGTGTTTGTGTGTGTGTGTGGTGTGTGTGTGTTTGTGTGTGTGTGGTGTGTGTGGTGTGTGTGTGTGTGTGTGTGGTGTGTGGTGTGTGTGTGCATGTGTTTGTGTGTAACTTATTTTATTTTAATTTTATGAGTATTCATTGGTGATTTGCCTACATACACGTCTGTTGAAGCACTTCAGATTCCCTGGAACTAGAGTTACAAACCATTGTTAGCTACCATGTGAGTGCTGGGAATTGAAACTGGTCCTCTGGAAGAACAGGAACAGCCAACACTGCTACCCACTGAGCCTTCTCTCTAGCCCCATCATGAGTGAATCTTTAATGAAGAGCATTATTGTTTTATTTCTTCATTTCCTTAGCTATGAGAGGTAGCAATGTTGCAGTTGACAAGAACATTTTTTAGTTCCCTATTGAAGGTGGATTTAGTTTGCCATATTAGTAAATTGACTTTCTCATGATGACCTCTGTCAAAGCACTGAACTCCAGAACTGGTGGTCCAGTTCTGAGCTACTGAGCTACTAAAGTTGAAAACCAAGAAGAGTCTCAAACTGAAGACAAGTAAACTATTGCTACATCCTGGAAGGGCTTTTGGTCCTAGCCAGAAAAGCAGAGGCCCCATCTGCTCTGAGCTCTAAGAGGAGGATGGCTTAGGACCATTGATGACATCAGGGAGATTCATTGACTGGTGGTGAGCCAATGTGTCACGTCATAGGGATGCTCTTATCCCTCAGGAAGAGCCCAGTAGCTTCAAGGAGCAACTCTTCAGAAAGGAATTTCTATGGAACACATGGGTCTAAGGTGGATCTAAAGTGTTCCCTTCAAGGGGACACATACTGAAAGGCTGATCTCCAGCTGGTGACACTACCTGGGGCGTCTGGAAACTCTAGGGAAAAAATTAGTCACTGAGCAAGGTGTGTCTTTGGGAGCCATATCATGTCCCTAGCCTCTCTAGATGTCTCTCCTCTGCTCTTTAACTATCTGGAAGTGACCAACCCTGTTCCTCCTGCCACTTCTTTGAATTCATTATGGTACCAAAGTAAGGGACTTCACAGATGGTAAACCGAAACCTCTGACATCATCAAATAAAAAACACCTCTCCTCCTTTTTAAACTGATTGTGTGAGGTATTCGTCACAATGATGAAAAGTTCTATGTCAAGGAGAACAAAAATGCCACCTGATTATTGGCCCATTTCCCTACCTTACAAAAGCAAAATATGGAAATGTGAGGGAGGCATACAGCTCCGTTGAAAGACTACAATATCTTCTACTGAGCTTTTTGAAGTTCCTTCTGTAACTCTCAAGATAATGGGATTGAGTCAACAAGTGTGGTAATGCCTAAGCACAAATGCCAAGGTGCCATGACACAACAAGCTTGCCTTCTGGACTCCTTTCTTGGTTGCTGGAACTTTGAGGCTGGCCTTCTGCAGATCCCGTCTCTCTGGAGAGGGATAGGTGGAGGGAGAAGGCAGAAGCATAATATCCCTTCAAATATAAGTTATGGGCAGGAGACACAAGCTCAACAGACTGGGAAAGAGTGCGTGTGGCTACGGAAGAGACTATGAGGGGAGATGGGAAAAGCCTAAGATGTGGGAGCCATTAGGGAAAAGCTAAGATATAATGGCAGACCTGGAAAATCCAGCTATGGGGAAAACCAAGAGTGGTCATTCAGGAAAGCCAACCAGTGGTCTGGACAGTATAGAGAACAAAGAAAGGGACAATAAGGAGGATGGAGATAGTCATTGTGTCCGGCAGAGCTGAGAATGCTCCGAGAAAGCACGTGGGCACCTAGTGAAGAGTTGGCATGATGGGACACAAGCAGGAGTCCCACATAAATGTAGAAGTCCTCCTTAGACAAAAGAAAAAAAGCCATTTTTGAAATGCATCTCAATAACTCGTACCATATTCCCACAAAAATCAGATTATATTCTGAAAAATACCTGATTTATTAATACCACAGAGACAGGAAAAACAAGCCAGGAAGGGAAATGTTGGTCAGGAGCAAAGGATAAGAATCCAGCTGACCCCCGTCTTTTCCTCAGTGACACTAAATGCCAAAAACTAATATTGGCATGATTTTGAGGGAGGAAATGGTAACAAGAATTTTATCACATGCAAGATGGTGTCATGTAGTATGAAACTGACATAAAAACATGCCTGGATTTACACAGACTCTGAGAACATATAAGTCATTTTTCTTATTTCAAAATATACATTCCACTTGAATGAGAGAGAAAACTGAAAATTAAAAAGCGCTGAAGCATGTGAAATTTTCATGTCAGATTGGATTATGTTAACAACTGATACCATTTAGTTCAAACAAATGCTAGGGATTTCCTTACAACATCAAAAAAATCTCAAAATAATTCTTAAGAAAGAAAAAGCTATATACTACAAGAAATTAATAATTAATACTACTTTAGTTTTTAACACCTAGTAAAAATCTATGTGTAACATGTGGCATATTTTTTCTTTTTAGTTTTAAGTGTTTTCTAAAATAAGCATATAACAGCTTTAAATAGAAAACAATGTAAAGACGTGTCCACATAAACTAGAAGAGAAACACACAGACACTTCCCCAGTTTCCAGTGGTCCACACTCACTTGCCCTATGAAATATCATCAGAGGGTCCATCTTACACCATCAGAACGTCCTTCTTACATTTAGACTCAGCTGGATATCACCGCAGAAAGGGGGTAAAGTTAGTGTTTCCAGTTGTAGTGTTTTAAAAAGTAATGTGGGTTTCCTAACACAATACTTTACACATTATTTTTACAAAGATTTTTTTTTAATATTAGAAGGACAAGCATAAAACACAGGAATATGTTTGTCACACTTAAGTGGCAGGAACTAAAGGCAGTGAGATCATTCTGCTGGATGGGTAATGCCATTGGGATATTCACCATTATCATGTCAAAAATCACTGAACTCTGTCTCAGAGTTCTTAAGGTGAATATTGAACCATCTCACACTATTTCGCCTCTATTTTTATTTACAATCAAGGAGTATTTGTTATTGTATATGCTTTTAGTAACAGTAACCTAAATAAGCCATAGTTGTAAAATTTCATTTTCTATTTAAGTTTAAACATTTCCTCCATCTTCTGCTTTTATGTAAGTCTTGACTGACATTTTCTGGTTCTTTATTTTGATGTTTTAGAAAATGTATCCAAGTTAATAATTAGAAGATGGTACACCTCTTTATACACCCCGGCCTTTGCTAATGATGCTTACCTGGCCCACACAGCCTTTCTCATGCCTAATCTGCCTCTTGTCAGATTTATACTCCTCTGCACTGAGTTGTCACCTTCTCAGTGGAATCTCTTCTGCATCTGTGGTTCTCTGTCCCAGACTGTAATGTTGTTGTGATAACTCTCATAAAGTAAGGCAGGGGCTGTATGCAAGTCTGTATCCTTTTGTTATACAGCCCTTTGTTTGTATCACTGTGGCGTGCACCCATTCGATAAAGTGGATACCAGGCCCTCTTCTATACTTTCAGGATATAATGGACAAGCTGTACTGTCTTCATAGAGTCTCCACTCTCATCTATGGCATAAGACAATTCATTTTGACAAAGCTTTGACCTAAATAAATGGAATTGTGTCTACACAGTATGCAAAGAACTACTTCACATAGGGCGGTCAAGTTGGTCCTATTGGAAAGGAAAATGAGGCATAGTCTGAAGTGGGAAGATTCAGCTGAGGCAGGTTGGCGGAGAGGCCAGGTTAAGTGAACTCCAGGATTTCAAAAGAGCATATACAAAGGCTCTGGCAAAGGCATGAGCTATTCTGTTCAGAGAAAATAAAAGGCCAATGTGTCTGGACCAATGGATGAAGGTTTCAACAAGGAGAAAGACAAACTGAGTCTGAACCAATTAGACAGTCCAGGTTTAGAGTCCTACCGTACAGCTGGTATACAATCCATCATAAATGGGTTACTACTGAAGAATGTCGGTATGGCTATGACATAGCCTTATTTCTGCTTTTACAAGACTGATGTGAAAGAGGACTAGAGTATGACCTTTTAATTGCCCAGTAATCCCACTTAACTAAGATGGAGAGAAAAATGGAATATGAGGTTTATAGATGGAGGGGTTTTAGATATGGTATGCTGGAACATAAAAATCTCCAGATGGCAGGTAGAGATATATGAGCTCTGTGGAAATATGAATTTATACGTCGTGGAAAATATCGGACCAAGAGATTTGATTTCAGAGATATTTGCTGATATGAAACTGGTATTGGATGCTCTGGCTAGGAACAGATAGATCACCTTGAAGGAACATGATAAAACCCAGGGCAATTTCTCAGACACTCCAAACAATGGGAGATCAGATAGAGGAGGAAGGATCCACAGATGACCCCAAGAAGAAGAGGGTAGAGGAATGAGGCTGGAAGAAAAACAAAAGGAGAGGAGTAATACAAGATAAAACAACAACCCACTGTGTGGCTGAGTCCAGCAAAGTCAGTAAAGCAGAACCCAGCGGATGTTTGTGAGTTAGGAGCTGTTGGTAGCCTTGTCCAGGCAGTTTCAGTGAAATGATGAGAAGAGTTGTTTACCTAAATGGTTAACTTGGAGAAAACAGCTCAGGAAGGAAATGTTAAGAGGGACATGGATGTTGACAGAAGTTCTGCTGTCACAACACTTTCTGTCGAATCCCTTTATATGTAAAGGATGTGTTTTTATTTGTTTGTTTTTCTGTTATTATTTTAAGATAGAGT
This sequence comes from Grammomys surdaster, assembly GCF_004785775.1. Taxonomy (NCBI): domain Eukaryota; kingdom Metazoa; phylum Chordata; class Mammalia; order Rodentia; family Muridae; genus Grammomys; species Grammomys surdaster. Next base: position 1,536,393 of record NW_021620638.1, on the reverse strand, counting down.
TTGCTACCACAGGCCAGGCTGACCTCAAAGTCAGTGTAGAGATTACAGGCATGTAGCCTCACTAATTTGTTTTGAATATGTTGTAATGCTTATTTATCAAGCCCACTCCAATCAGATCCGATGACCAAACAGTAACATTTACAATAAATGGAATAAGTGTGGGAGAAATCAGTACATTTACTTTTTAGCTAATTCCTGTTCTATCCTCCCCAGCTGAACTAATAATAGCTGACATTCAGTGAGCAATTAAAAATTTCCAGCTAAAATATTTTATTTTGCTCAATATCTAAAGCTATCCAGAGAGGAAAATATTCTGATTATCTAATTTTATAGATGAGGAGCCCAACCACTGGAGAAGAAAGTTTCGTGAGACTCTCACGTGCCTCTTGGCAGACCAGAACACGGACTCAGATTCTGATCACAGAGTCTGCATACCCACTACTTGCAAAAGAAGAGCTAGGAACAGAAAAGAAAAGAAGTTAGGACATAAAACAAAAATTAGAACCATAATCATCTTTACTTAAATATGGTCATTCTTGATTGCTAATAATTTCCTAAGAGAATAAATATCTCTGATGAATAATCTTCAGACGTAATTTAGGTGATTTTGCTGGTACTGAAACTAAATGAATGCAGGCTGTAGGTGTGATTTTTTTTAAATATACAAGTGGGAAGAGGATGGAGGAAATGCAATCAACTGCCACTGAATCTAAACTATTTAAGACTAAGTGTTCTAAATAAGGTCTCTGACAACATGCCCAAGAACCTCATAAAGGAAGTGTCTAAATGAAAGTAGACTGTTCTGGTCTATCAGATACACGAAAATGTTCTTTACAGGAATAGACTTTGGAGTGTTAAAGAACAAAAAAAGGAACCTCCCCAACCATTTGACTAACCAAAGTACTGCCTCATATCAGTGGTAAAGAAAGACTGAGACTCATTCATCAACTGAGAGATTCACTAAGTATGAATATACCTTAGTGAAAGAGGCACAAAGATAAATAGTGATTCCTGCATAGGATGGATACCACAGAAGACCAGTTTAGCCCTGTACCAATAGCTGGTCGTAGTGTCTAGAATTAGAAGAAGCTCACATATTTGAAAGCTTGGTTCCTAGGTAGAGGAACAGTTTGAGAAGAATTAGAAGATGTGGCCTTGTTATAGTAGATGTGGCACTGGCTTTAAGGTTTTGAAAATCCGCATGGGGGTGGGGGGGAGAAAATCCACATCAAACCCAGTGCCTCTGTGCCCACCCCATGCCCTTTCTCTCTCTGCTTTCTGCCTGTGGCTCAGGATGTAAAGCTCTCAGTTACTTCTTTAGCACCATGCCTGCCTGTAAACTGCCACCTTTTCTAATATGATGCTAATGGATTAGCCTTCTGAAACTGTAAGCAAGCCTCCAAATAAATGACCTCTTTTGTAAGAGTTGCCTTGGTCATGATGTCACTTCACAGCAATGAAACAATAACTAGGAGACCCATATATTCAAAAAACAAAGTAAAGTAACTTAATCAAGTGCTCAAGATTTGTAAGCTTGTGGTCACCCATGAATTTTAGTCATCTTGTGAATAAATTTAATTCTTACAAATCCCAGCAGTACAAGAACAGCAGTCTACATTCTGGAGGAATTTGTGTCCTTTATAGAAAAAGAGTTTGTTCTTTAACGTGCCAATAGTTTGTTCTAGCCATATGCTACTGAATATCAGGCGCCATCTTAGTTAGGGGTTCTGTTGCTGTGATAGAACATCATGACCCAAAAGGAACTTGCGGAGGAAAGGGTTTCATCTCATCTTGCAGCTTGTATACCATCATCCAGAGAAGTTGGGCAGGTGCTTAATCTAGGAACCCAGAGGCAGGAACTGAGACAGATGCCATGGGGGAGTGCTACTTATTGGTTTTGTTCTATAGTTTGTTTAGAATTTTCTTATATACTTCAGGAACTCCAGCTCAGGAATGACACTGCCCACAATAAATGAGGTTCTTCTACATCAGTCAATAGTCAAGCTAACACCTCAGACTTGCCTACAGACCTGTCTTACAGAGTTATTTTCTCAGTTTAAATTCCCTACTCCCAGATATGTCTAGGTTTGTGTCAAGCTGACAAGAGGCTAATGAGAGCAGACATCAAAACACAAGGATAAGAGAAAACAGCAAAGAGATGTGACATACTGTGGAAGGCTTCTGGCAAAAAGACAATATAAATTAGTATTTATTTTCTAACTTTAAAAGAATGTATATGCCTATTGATTCAATTAGAAGGAAAAGAAGGAAAACAAACACAAGCAATTTGCTTGTTTGTCTCCATCTTCTCAGGTATGCATCTCTCTGGGTGATGATAGTGTACAACAAATTTCCTTTTGTTCCCTCAATAATTATTGTGTTTCATAGCACATTGTAGGTTCCTAATCTTATTAAAGCTCTTCATTGTGTCAGTCATTTAAATGAGTGTTTAAGCATTTCTCCAATCTTGGTCAGTTGGAATCCATCCAAGTTTTTTTTCAATATGTCTTGCTTTAATGTGTACGAGTATTTGTTTGCATGTATATGTGGACACCATGTACATTCTTGAGATCCACAGAGACCAAAATAGGTATCAGATCACTTGGAACTAGAATTATAGACATTTGTGAGTTGTCATATGGGTGTTAGGAACTGAACTTGGTTCTTCTGCAAGAGCAGCCAGAGCCAGTTCTGAACACATAGACCACCCCTGTGCATCTTCTGATTGCTGATAAAGTAAGCTGGGGTAAACAGTTCTGAGTAGACCGTTTTTGCCTCATCTTTGATTTCTTTCTATTGACAGGGGTGAGGAAAAGACTTGTGAAAAGAACAAACACGTCAAATCACTTCCAGAAAAGCCAAAAACAATTTCTACACCAATATGTTTATCCGCCTCACTAATTGCTGGACTGGTGTACATGTAAATTCTAAGTTAATACATCTATTAACGTGATGCATGAAACAGTACTTAATTATTTTCTGGTGTCCTTATTGAATTGTTTTAGTGTTCTGTCAACCACCTACATTTCTTTTCTTTCTTTCTTTTTTAATTATCTGTTTTCATCTCTTGCTCATTTGAGGTTTCAGAGGTTTAGTGTTTTAATGATGCGAGTTTATTATATGTCAACACCTGCAACCCACTCATATCCACAGGAAATATTCCAAATATCTTCTTTGCTGCTGGCCTGCTTTTTAATTTCTCTGATTTTAATGAGAAAGTTGTATGGAAGCAAGGCAGAGATACACAGAAACATCTGGTGCCGGTGGTGTGGGGGAGGGCTTGAGCACTCTGTACTGTGTAAACAGAGATTGGCTGGGAACCTAGAGCGTTGAGAGCTGTCAATAGTCTGGAGTTTGGATTTTTGTTATTGTGTAGTGCTGAAATATGAGATAAATGATGCCATCAATATAGTCAGAGTTTGCAAAGTAGATATTAAAGGAAGACAGACTCTTCTTTATTTGTGTGGTGAATCTATTTGAACAAATCCTTGGAAGGCTAAAATTGTAGAGTGCAGAGTGGCCTAAGACTGGGTGCAATCATTTGCAGATAACAAGGTTAAACTTTACTCCTAAACTAGCTTCCTGACAATATTAATCAGCAAGTGAGCAGTAGGGACTGAAAACAGAGTTGGGTAGGAATCAGAACTTCCTTCAGTTACCATGGCTTTGAAACGCTTCCAGAAGACAGTTTAGGAACATGGAGCAACATATGTCTCACATCCATGTTTTGGCCTGTTGTCACATTCCTAGGTATTTATTTGTAATTGTCATAATTTGGGACACTAAGAACTGAACACTGTGTTTTCTAAATGGTAGGCAAGTCTGAGGTAAGGAAAAGTTTTTGAAGTATATACAAGGGTGTCTATTGTGTTACTATTTATAACAGTGAAAAAATAAACTACATATCCAAAGCAACTTCTGAGGTGACACACGATTAAGTTGGTATCAGAAGATAAAGCTCTGTGAAGTAATACGTGTGATGATACTTGTTTACATTTGTTCACCTTGGAATACTTTTGTAATCAATGCAAACAAAATGAGAAAGCAAATAAGAAGTAGTATATTAAATGTTCCCACCTTTACATTCATCCATGTATGTCACCTGTATGACATATAGCTAGCCCTCTGTTGTTGTGAAAAACAACAACAACAAAGCTTTATTTTGGCTCACAGTTTCAGTTCACAGTCAGCTGATGCTCATCTCGAAGAAGCCAGGAAGCAAAGAGACAGCCGAAAAGTGGACTGGGTCTCCATATCTGCTTGAAAGAAAAAGGAGCCCCCAATCATCTAACAGCCTTCTACTTGGCATCAGTTTCCAAAAGATTCCATCACTTTTCAACAGTACTGCCAACTGCAGAGCACGACCTCAACACCAGGGCTCTTGGCATCACCCCAGATACAAATGCCAGTGTGTTCCAATGTACATGATCCTTGTCATCACACTTGGAGTTCCTAAAGCAAATGTTATTGAAAGTCAGGCTCAGCAGTTAAAAGTATCCACTTCCTCATTTTCCTTTCCATAGAGAACTCAGTAAAGTAACAGAGGCCAATCTTCAGCCAAGCACAATTTGTGTTTCAGAATTACACTCAGCAAATATTCAACTAACTAACATTAAATTAATACGGTTCAGCATAACTCATACCTAAAATGTACAGAAATTTGCCAATTTTGATTCAGTTCTGTGACTGCAAAGACACTCTGGAAAAATACCAGTAACCAGGTGACAGTCTTTGAATTCAAGTCCACAATAGTCCCCTAGGATAAATTGTTATGTTTATTATTATTATTAATCTCTTTAAAAATTAAATTATGCCACACTATTTCCCTCTATTTCTTTAACTTCCTTTAACTTCTCTGGTACCCCCATTTTCTCTCAAACTCCTCTTCTTTGTTATTGCTACAGACATCCATAAATTTATAGAAACAACCTCCTGAGTCTATTCAGTATTGCATTTACCTGATGTCAGGGTTGACTATTTGATATCGGATAATCGGTTAGGAGGGTCCTCCATGAAGAAAGACTGCTTCTCCCACTCTCAGCATCCCTTTCTTGCCTGTAATTCCTTGTCTAGGTGTAGAGCCACGTTAGTTTTCTTTCTTCCATATTAACATCTATTGGTATTATCATTGTTCAGATCTTATTTAGGTAGCCATATTGTTGGATATTGTGAGTGAAGCTTCTCTCTTGTTTTCTAGGAGACATAGTCTCATCAGATTTCTCAGCCTTCTGGCTCTTAGAGTCTTCCTTTCCCTGTTCTGTGAGGTTTCCTGAGCCTTGGGTGCAGGAATTGATCACATGGGTTTTTACTGTAATGGAGTGATTACCAGTTCCAGGTGAGGGTATCTGCTTCTAACCCTGATCAGCTACTTAAGTGGTGTGTGAATTCAGCAAATCACATCATCCTTCCTTTGACTGTTTTCTCTGTAAGATGTTGGGGGGGGGGGTCTATTAAAACATTTTTCTTTGGTTACTGTGAAATTAAATACAGAAAGAGCCTGTTCTCTACTTAATTTTTGCTTCGCCAGGTATGGGAAGGAATGTCAATATCTAATGTAGAATATTTTCATATTAATTAAAAAGTAACATATTCATAACCACCTGCCTAAATGCTAAAACATTTTATTTATAATTAGTCCCTCTGGTATAAACCAGAGATTGCTCTTCCCAAATATTATAAAACTTTTCTCTTTTCATAAACTCATATGCAAATTAGGGAGGACCCCACTTCAATTATGCATGCTTAAGATAGCAAAATCCCTGTCTTCCTCTAACTTACCTCAGTCTTCTATTCAAGTTCATGGTGTGCTTTTCTGAAACATCTTTTTGGCTCATCTAAAACATTTTGCTCATAGATAGAAAGAGTTATTTAAAATTTCTGCCTTCAGGCTAAGAAGTTGGGAATTTGACTAACCTTTTACTTTCCTTGTTCATGCCCTAAATACTAGAGTCCTCGGGGACAAATGCACCACTTGTAAGCAGGACTCTACTGCTGTTCATGAAAGCTGTTTTATTAGCAGATAGCATATTGCTATTTACCCAAATTTTATTCAAATATGTAGTAAAACATTTTCTTCACCTTATAGAGCATTTAAAAGTCACTTAGTCATTTACCTTACAGTAGAAAATTAGCTGTAAAACTATATCCCTGCCTTTTTATTTAATTTTATTTTTTATTTATTTATTTTTTGCTTCTCACTTATTTCCCTTTGGAAATGAAGAAGAAATAAGGTCATATTTTGGGGCCAAAAGCATGGGTTACTAACAAAGAACTGCAAAAATTGAGCAAAATGGCTCAGGTACCTGGTTACAGTTCTGTGAGCCTGTGATGAGAGGGAGAAAGACCACAGTTACAGGGAACTCAAGAGTGGCCTTTGGAGTGAAGGAGCACTCCACAGCAGGAAAGAACTTTAAACAAAATTGAAGAGAGTTGTCATTGTTTCTGAGACATGTTTTTGCCCTGTTGCTCAAGCTTTTCCCAAACACCTGGGCTCAAGTAATCACCAACTATGATATCAGAGGCAGGATGGTGGTATCAAAATATTGAAATATCACCACCAAGATTCTCCCAGTTCAATCACCATGAGGTGACATCACTGTCACCTACCTTTGGAAATCACCAGCTACTCTCCATTTCTACATGTTTTTTTTTTCTTTCAGTGATGTTATTTACTAAAACCATATAGTGCATATAGTGTTAGAATCTTTGAAGTAGGATGTTTTCTATTCAACATAATTCCCTGGAAATTCACTGACTTTCTATACAGTTTGTTACTTTTATTGCTGTATAGTACCCATGGTATGACGAACAATATTTACCTAGTCAGGAATTCTCAGATGTACTCATTGAGAGTTTCCATTTTGGAAGCATTTTGTCAGCCGACAATCGTCATCACACTCCAATGATAGGGCAATTTCTCAAGAAGGAAGAAAATGTATGTTCACACAAGCTACATCAATGCTTTTAGCACTTAAATTGGCAATTCCTAAAACCTGGAAGCTACCCAAATGTTCAATCATAGATAACTATACAATTCCATGAATAAATGATGATCCATCCATATATTGTAATTCTACTCAGCAGTAACAAGCAACGAATGACTCTCAGAACTCCAGAGGAAAAAAAGCAAGACATGAAAATGTGTTTGCTCTGTGATTCCAGGTAGTGTAAGCGGAGTTTCTAGAGAAGGCCGAGTATGCCTAGGGTGTCAAGAAGTGCCTCAGTGATTACCTAGGGCTGAGTGATTGGACAAGGTGGATTTGCATGACTGTGTACAAGGGATAGAAGATTTCATCTCTGAGTGATACATAGAATATTTTAAAACCTAAATGGGGAAAAAGTGTGTGACTTAGAATAAAAAGATCTTACTTTCACAGAAAATGGAAAAATAAATTTGTTTATTAAAGATTAAAAAAAAGAACTAAAGTAGAAGTAAGAAAGGTTCAAGGAAGCAAGACATGGAGAATAATGAGTCCCAAAGGTGAAAATAAAAGGTGATTGGAAGAAACCAATGGACACTGCATTTCAGAAAGATGACTGAGGCAAATAGAGCACTGGAGACCCAGGTGACAACAGCTTTGTGTGCATGTCCCTTTATTTGGTCTGTGATCTTTGCACAGCTGTGTGTGTTGACCTGAATTCTAATAGGAAAAGTTGATTCACCAAGTGCACAAGGAAGGAATAATGAGATGGTAGAAAGAAACATTAATGGAAACTCCTGGTGGGCAAGACCTGAAATAACCTTTATGCTATAGTTTCTATGAGCCTCGAGTGTGCCCCTATGGGATTATGTGATAGAAGCTTGTTTTTTTAGCACAGCAGAGTGCAGAGCTAGTAAAACCTGTGTGAAACATAGTCCAGCTCTAAGTAACTGTCATTCATGCTCTCATCCATAGAAGAGATTGAAGTAGAATTTGGGGACCGCATCCTGATTAGTCCTTCAGAATGAGTGGCTACAAAAATCAAGACCACCTATTTCCTGGCTCCCTGTCTTGTCACACATCCTAGTTGGCTTTCTATTGCTGTGATAAAATACCATGACAAAAAGCAACTTGAGGAGGTAAGGGCTTATGGGCTTGACCATTTTGACCACAGTCCATTATAAAGGAAGGTCAGAACAAGTAGTCAAGGCAAGAACCTGAAAGCAGAAACTGAATCAAAGGTCATGAGAAATACTCTTCACTGGTTTGATCAGTTTGCTTTCTTATCCCACTTAAGACCACTTGCCCAAGTATGGCATTAACTCCAGTGGGCTGGACCTCCCCCCATTAATCATTAATCAAGAAAATGCTCCCACAAACTTGCCTTCAGGCCAGTCTTATGGAGGCATTTTTACAGTTGAAGTTCTTTCTTCCAAGATGACCCTAACTTGTGTCAAGCTGGCAAAATCAAACAAAGCAACAATAAAAATCTAAACAGTGTACCATGTAATCTGTTGCTCCCACATGAACTGTCATAGTGATGATATGGAAGGAACATGGAGAGCTGATCAGCATAGTCGCCACTATGTGTTTTGACTTTTATCCATTGAAAGAGATAAATAAGCATCCTTTTGATGTAATGTTCCAGTATCAAATACTTTATTACATTCTACTAGTACACTGTACTATCAAAAAGCCAAGAGAGAACAATTTCATTGTTTCTCTTGGGACACTTTCATGACAGGATAAAGTGACATATTCTACTGACAACCTGCTGGAAGCACTCACTGTACCACCAGAAAGCCCATAGTTGTAACAGTTAACAACATCCTCAGACACAAAGAAGCCTTTTTAGTGCCATATGCCCGAGTCCCCTCTATCTGTGAAAGAGAATTACTTGCCTGAGTTGTGTAGAGTGAGAGACTAAATCTACAACTGTGAAAAGCTTCTGCTTTTCTATTAGAGGCATGAACAGAGTCTGTAAGAGCACAACTGAAGTAGGGGTACAGAAGGAGCTAAAAATTGGGGAGGAAAGCAGCAGTTCCAGGGAGCCTGGAACTGGTGGTGAAATTAAATATGATTACTGGAGGTCAGACCTAGAGAAATAAGTGCAAATAAATAGGAAACAGGTTCCATAGCTTACATGAGCTCTTCTTGAGGACCTGGGTTCAATACCCAGTACCCACCAGGCAGATCACAACCATCTATAACTGTACTTCCAGGGATAAAACATACCTTTCTATCTTCTGCAGGCTCAGAGCACACATAGGATGCCCAGAGATACATGCAGGCCACTATCCATACATATAAAATAAAATTAAAACAGATTCTTTGAAAACATAGAAAGCAATCTAGAACAAAATTGAGATAATCAATAAAGACCAATCTTTGCAAAGAATAAAATGGCCTCCTACTTTGTGCTTAGGAATATAAAGGAAACACGTATGTTTTCACTCAAGAGACTTGGTGGTGTAACCCTGAGGATGCAAAGTTGCCATTCCAGGTATTGCACAGAGTGAGAACAAGAACAATGAGGTGCTGTGTCTGGTGTGGATGTAGTGAGGTCAACACCCTGACTTGCTCTTGCCCCTTCCCCCAAAAAAGATTTCACCTAAAGCTCACAAAAGCCAGCTTCTGCTAAAACACAAGGGCAGCACATATACACAATGGTGACAAGAACAGGAAAGTCTAGACCATGTGACATTTTACTATAAAATATACCTGGACTCTATACAAGTCGTAGGTCATAGCATAGGTGTTAGGAATTTAGTTTTAATATTAGAGGCAGAAAGGTAACAAACAATAGAAACTGAAAACTAAAGAGTTTCCACAGAGCCTCTAGGCCAGCTGCTCAATAAGAGCAGAAGTGGAGCTGAAGATCAGAGTTCCCTGTATGGCACTTATAAAATGAAATTAAGCATGCTATAAATTATTCCTTGTGACTTCCATCATAGAGAGTGCAACTGGGGACAAGAATTGACCATGACGCAATTATCTTGGAAGGTAGTTATAGGGTTATGTCTGCACTCAGAAGGTGGCAAGCAATGACATGGTTTAGTTTTAAAAGAGAGTATTGTTTAACCCCCACCTACAAGGCTGCCAGGTAGTTCTTACATTCTGCTAGAAGTTTCCTGAGAAAATGGAATTTCATAACAGCTGCAAACACCCACACAGGCACTGTCTATGTGAACAGCTAAAAATATGAGGCACTAATGATGTAGGAGCACTAGACTATCAAGAAGCCATCAGTGGCAGAGATAAGAACCAACGCTAATAAGCCAAAGAAATGCTTCTATAATTCACTGATCAGTCAGGAAGCAGAACACAATTGAAAAATAAAAGCAATAACAAAAATACCAGTGACTTTTAATTAAAATCTCCAAAGAAATTCTAGAGTATATGAAATCTTTAAAAAATTAATGAGATGCTGTAGAAAAAAATGGAAATAATCAGAAAAACTAAGACACATGAATACAGATTCTGAAAGAATTTAAAGCAAGAAGCTAGAGAAAGCCAAAGAAGGACACATGAAATGGTGTGGGGTGCATGCGTATGTGTGTGTGTGTGTGTGTGTAAGTTCATATGTGTATACAAATGTTTGTGCGTGTGTGTGTGAGTGCACACCAGAGGTTAATGTTGAATATCTTTTCCTATAACTATTCTCTTTACTTTTTCAGACAGGGTCTCTTCCCTGAACCTGTAGCTCACCAATTTTACTCTAGCAAGTTCAAGATACTCCTGTCTTTGCCTCCCCAATGCTGGAATCACCGACACTTTGTGTCAATGCTGGGGATCCCACTCAGGCCTTTACACTTCAGCAGCATACTTGCTGATATGATTCGTCTCCCCAGCCCTAAAGACATACAGCTAGTACAGAAGCCCCAACAGGAATATACCTAGAACAAACAACATAGAAGTTGGGAAAAAAATATGAGGAAAATTTCCCCCAATCTAACATAGCAACTACAAAAAACTTTATGCATGTTGTCAAGACAGAAAACAATAGAATGCAAATGTAATCAATATTCAAAACATAACAGCAATGTTAAGTATATTTATTTGTTTATTTAAAGATTTAGTATACATATGAATGATGAGTACACTGTAGCTGTCTTCAGACACATCAGAAAAGGGTGTCATATCCCATTACAGGTGGTTGTGAGCCACCATGTGATTGCTGGATATTGAACTCAGGACCTCTGGAAGAGCAGTCAGTGCTCTTAACTGCTGAGCCAGCTCTCCAACCTCTAAATAAAAACTTGTTTATAATAACTCACATTTTCATTCTTCTAGCTCCAAATACCCAGGTGAATGCAACGATATGGGAAGAGGATTCCATATCTACAGGAGAGAGAAAGTGAGAGAGAGAGAGAGAGAGAGAGAGAAGAGAGACAGCAATGAGCTATAGAAAGTAGAGACAGCATTGGCAGAGACAGAGAATGCAAAATTAGATACACAACCAAGATGTCATCAGGCTTAAATGGAAATAACATAAGGAAATTGAGTTAGCAGAAGAATCTAAAAGTAATACCATTAACATCGTAACAACAACAAGAGGACATGTTATACCCATACAGTAAGAGTGGCTAATGTCTTAGGGGAGAAAAAGCCTCCAGGAAGTTGACTAGAGTGTCCTTGAGAGCCACACTTGAGAGGGAAGGAAGGATGCAGTGATAAGCAGAAGGAGCTGAGCTCTTCATAGATGTTGTAGCTATTTAGCTTGTGGTTTTTATGGGACTCAGCAGTAGGACTGGTAGGTGTCTCTGACACTTTTGCCTGCTCTTGAAACCCTTTTACTCCTGAGTTGCCTTGTCAGGCGTTGATATGATGGTTTGTGCCTAGTCGTTTTGCATCTTATTATGTGTCTTTAGTTGATAATCACTGGGAGGCCTGCTCTTTCCTGAAGGGAAATGGAAGAGCAATAGATCTAGGGAAAGGGTGAGTGGGACTGGGCCCTGGGAAGAGTGGAAGGAGAAGTGTTGCAATTGGGATATATTGTATGACTGAAGAATAATTTGAAAGGAAAAAGAAAAGGAGGAAAAAAATTAACCCTAGAGGTGTGTGAAACTAAGTATTCTTGTCTATGCTACTCTGTCTCTGAAACTCTGCCATGGCATCCTGAACAGAGTAAAGGACCATTCCTCCAGAATGCTTGTTCTCTCTCTCCCTTTCACTCCATTATCTGTTCGAGGACAGACCAGAACAAAGTTGACAGGGATGCTCTCCTGCTGACAGCATCAGAGGGGAAAGCAGAGCAAGCCTGGAAAACTTCCCAGTGCCAGAATTCTGTGAAACGATCCTCAGTGGTTTTAACATTTTGACTTCTGCCCCTGTTCTCATCAATATGATTTCAATATTCCACACATTAGCAACATCAGTTTCCTTACACTCTCATTTCTACAGACCTTCACATGAAGGAGCTTCTGGGCTTAAAACTATCCTCTGTGGCATATCCACTTCCATCCCCTGCTTATAACTCCCACATCATTCATATCGAGGTCTCATGGGGACCTGGAGCAGGGGAGTCTCCTCCTAACCTGACTTGCAGATAAGGTCAGCATCCCTCTCTTAATATGATTCTGCAAACCTTTCCTTCCCATAGGTTACATTGTAACTGCTTTTCTATTTGTGAAAACTCTGTCTTCTGCTGAGGTAGTCTTAGGTACTTTTCTGTTGCTGTGATAAAGACCAGGACCAAAAGTAACTTGGGAAAGAAGCAGTTTGTTTCAGCTTACAATTTTACAGCACAGTTCATTCCACAGGGATGTCAAATGGAACAGGAACCTGGAGGCAGGAAGTGAATCAGAGACCTTGGAGGAGTATTGCTTACTGTCTTGCTCCTCATGGCTTACTCAACCTGCTTTCATATAGCACCCAGGACCACTACCCACAGTGAGCTGAGGACTGACACATTAAGTATTAATGGATAAACTACACCACAAACCAATCTGATGGGGAAAGTTTCTCAATTGAGCTTCTTCTCTCTTTCCAAATTACTCTAGCCTGTGTCAAGTTGACAAAAGACAACCCTCAGGGTAGATTGGAGTTGTCACGAAGGTTCACACAGTGTTTCCTTTGTAGCCATGCAAGTCTTTTTAAAGTATACTTAAGGTCACTTTACTAGGTTTTATAATACTGAACTAACTAATGACCAGTGAAGGAATGTCTCCTGCAGACTCCTGTATCTCTCTACTTCCCCCAGGGCTGAACCTAGTGGCCTTGAATTCCAGGTATCTGACTGCTGTCCAGAACTCATTATCCCTAGGGTAAATGACTTCCTGGAACTGTGACCATACTCTCTGCCCCAAAGCTATTGTTAACACAAGGCAGACCATCAGGGGCCTGAATATCACACAAGAAAAAAAAAAGCATCATTGCTCCACAATACAGATCAAAGAACTTGATTGCTGATTTAGGGAAGAATTCTGAAGCAAGTCACTAAATATATCAAAAAATGTACAAGAACTATTTGGAGTTCAGTAAATGTTTCTACTTAATGGGTTATAAATTAATATCATGAGCTCTTAGCAAGAAAAGAGTTGATCAACATGAGTCATCACTGATTTAAAATACAAGAAACCACTTTTACACTTAGGAGTTTCATTGTGACATTTTGATAAAGCTCCCTCTAACCTCTCCTATCTTTGAGTTCTGAACACAAAAAGAAGGGCAAAGTTTTGGATAACAGTGTGATAAAGTTTGGATGACAGAGTCATTGAAGTCTGGGAAAGTCCTCTAAAGAGCTCTCGTTCTACTCACAATACAGTTCTAAGATCAGGAGCTCATTTGGTTTCTTTCTAATCATGTGACTTTACCCTGTTTTCTTTTATCACTCTGAGACTGAGTGGTATCCTTCAGAAGAACTCTTAAGCCCACTCCCCTCACCACTTGAAATGTCCCTGAAGCTGGTCCATTTGCGTAGGGTCCAAACCCTGCCCAGGCAGACTTCTTCAGAATGTGATTGGAGGCCTGCACTTAGAGTATGTTTACTCCTACACAGTAGACCTTATTTCTACTAAAATAATCATCAACCACAGGCTGTAAGAGTCCAGGGATACTAGCATTTTCCTTCTACTATAGGCAGGGGTTGCTATGTGGAAAAAGGATGATGCTTCTTCATTGAAGTCTGTCCATGACTGTTCAGCTATAAACTGTTTTAGGTGTTGCCAATAGCAAAGGTCACATAGAAAGTGTGCTTCTGTGCTAAAGTCTGTTCTAGAACTTTTATATTAACTAATTCCTTCAGTCTTTACTCCATTGTCCCAGTTTAAACTGGTTTTCATCCCATGGAGTTTAGTGATTTTTTTTTCAATAAGGAAACACAATGAGTAAATGCCAAAGCTGTGATTTATACCCAAAAGCTAGGTCCAGAGATAGGCCTGTTATCTATCGTATCACACTGTCCACACTACTGGCCGCTAGTGTAGTCCTATAAAGCATATCATCTCTTTAGGAATGAAACAGGAAAATGAGGTTTGGAGATTGCATGAATAAGACAGTTATTAACAACTACGTGAACCAAAAACTCAAGAATATTGTTTCTCACCATGGTGCAGGGTGCTACAAAGAGCTCCTTAGTAAGTATCTTACAGCATTTTAATCTGTATCTAATCTGTGGATACAGGGAGACATAGATGCTTGAATTGAATCCAAAGTGATTTAAGGATGCCAGAACATCGTGTTGGGTCCAAAGACCAAATGTATGAGAACAGAGATTGCCCAACAGCAAGTAGCACAACAGACAATTTCTGGTCCTCTCCTTGCAGCTGTATCAATGAGGATATGAATTTGGGTAGTGGGGGAAAGTTCAGGCTGTGTCCTAGTTTTCTTCCCTCTGGCTGTGATAAAACATTGACTAAAGGCAACTTTGGAGAGGAAAGGTTTTATTTGGTTTACAGATTATCCATCCCGGAGGGAAGCCAAGACAGGAACCCAAAACAGAAAGCTAGAGAAAGGTGGTACTGTTCACACTGGGCTGGGGCCTACCATATCAATGCCATACAGACAAGTCTGTAGGCCTTTCTGATGGAGGCAGTTCCTCAACTGAGTTTCCTTCTTCCCAAGTATCTCTAGCTTTTGTCAAATTAACAGAAACTAGCCAGTATAGCATGCACTGTGTTTGTTAAGGGCTAACTAGGTGAAAAAGACTTGAAGCTACTTCTCATGAGAAGTCAGAGTAATAAATTGCTTAATGTTGGGAAAATGTTTATGTAGTGTTTGAGGGGCTGCAGTAAAAATCTGAATATCCTTCCTCCTAGAGGAAGGATAAGACTCACTCTCTGTTTACTGCAAAGAGCAAAGCTGGAGACCTGAGTCACATGGCAGTGTGTTTATCTTCTTGCTGGTTGCTGGTGCTTAGGAGCAATGATATTCTTTCATACATACTAAGTACTCACAATGTGCACTGAAGCTAATGTCTTTTTGTGTCTTAACTAGAAGTTATAGATCAAACTCACCATTAACACCACTTCATACCACTACATCTATGGAGAAGCTTCCTGTTATTGAGAACTTATTAAGTAACTGCATATCAAATGCCATTACTATTTTGTGGATGAGGAAATAGAGAGAACTTCAGTTACTTTCCTAGAATGACCCTTCTTTAAAACAATAGCTTATAACCATCTGGGCACAGTTATCCTACTGACAGAGTTTGCTTGTAATAAGGGTTAGGATGAGGGCTGTTCATTAGAAATATAATGTGAGCCACTAATGACAGCCATATGGATCATATTGCATTTTCTAGTAATTATAGAAAATTGTAAAAAAAAAAAAAAAAGCCAGTGAAAGACCAGCTTAGCTCTTTCCCTTGGACCCTCTCAGCCTTCCCTTCTAACCATGTCCATTTCTTTGTGACAGTTGCTGATACCCAGAAATAGTTTCTACCAAGAACTGTCAAGGGCCTCACCAGGCTGTGACTTAGGTAGGTGATTTTCACTGTCCTTCTTGCAGTCCTGTAGCAGGCTGCTTGAGGTGTCCCAATTCTATTCACTGGAGACTCTGCTACTTGGTCTAGACCTAGGGTCTTCTAGTCTCATCATGCCTGTCTCTCCAGACATATTCTTTGTCCTACTGTTGCCTACTTCCAAGATCCACTCCTCCCACCACACCTTCACTCCCAGGGGACTCTATGTCATGGTGTGGCCTGGATACCCCTAGCTCTTTCCCACACCCCTTCTCAAATGTTAGTCCTAGCCCATCTCTATTCCTCTCTGTTACCTGCTAAAATGCAGAAGTACTCTACTATGGCCACCAGAGGTACCACACTGACTAAGATCCTAAGAAGAATGGAACACTCAACCAACAGAAAGAACACCATGTATTACCTAGAAACATCTAAACCATCATACTTACAGATGCCTAGACAAACAAAACAAAAATGTAAACATGAACAACCAGTAGAAGCCTCCACCAGAAATCGGTAACCCTACCAGAGAAGGCCCTGAAAAACAGAATGTGTTTAAGGACCTTAAAGAGAATACAAATAAATCACTTAATGAAGACTGTAAGAAGAATACAAACTGTCTTAGTTTGGGTTTATGGCTGTCGAGAGATGCCATGACTATGCCAATTCTTATAAAGGAAAATATTTAATTTGCGCTGGCTGACACTTTCAGAGGTTGCGTCCATTATCATGGTGGGGAGAATGGCAACATGCAGGCAGACATGGTTACTGGAGAAGAAGCTGAGTGTTCTGTATCTTGATGTGAAAGCAGCAGAAGGAGACTATATGCTACGTTGGATGTATAAGATCTCAAAGCCAATGTCCACAATGACACACTTCCTCCAACAAGGTTAAACTTCCTAATAGTGCCACTCCCTACAGCCAAGCATTCACATTCATTAATCTATGAGAGCCACACCTACTCAAACCACCAGACAAATAGGTGAATGAAATAATGAAAGTAATTCAAGAGCTAAAAATAAACTTAAAAATTAAATATAAATCACTAAAGAAAGTCCAGACTGGAAATAAAATGTTTAGGATATACAATAAAAAACTTTAGAGGTAAACCTCACTTAATAGATTACAAGTCATTGAAGAGAGAATCTCAAATGTTGAAGAAAAGATATAAGTTGAAGAAAAGGTATAAAAAATGGATACCTGAGTCAAAGAAAATGTTAAACAAACAACAACAACAACAACAAACGGGCATAAAGGACCCAGGAAATTTAGAAAAGTATGAAGAGACAAAATCTACAAATAGTAGGGATGAGAAAAGGAGAAGAAATTTAGGTCACAGGCACAGAAAATATTTGTAACAAAATAATTTAAGAAAATTTCCCCGACTGAAAGGAGGTGCCTATTATGGTACAAGAAGCATATAGAACACCAAATCGACTAGACCAGAAGAGAAATCCCCCAGAGTACATAACAACCAAATTACTAAATATATAGAACAAGGTAAGGATAGTAAAAGCTGCAAGGAAAAAAGATCAAGTCTTATAAATGGCATGCCCATTAGAATAACACCTGACTTGTTAAAGGAGACTCTGAGATTCAGAAGGGCCTGGAGAGATGTTTCACAAACTTGGAGAGACTACAGACACTACTACTCTATTCAGCAAAACTATCAATGATAAACAATGGAGACGGAAAAATATTCTACAATAAAGAACAATAAAAAAGAAATAGCTAGCTACAAATCCAGCTATATAGAAGGCACTAGAAGAAAAACTACAGTCTGAAGAGATTAACTTCATGCAAGAAGAGACAAAGAATAAATAATCCCAGAACAGGAAATAAAAGGAGGGATGAACCTACACCATAACAGTGATCAATAAATACTTCTCACTGAAAATACATGATATAAATGGTCTCAATTCCCCAATAAAAAGACACAGGCTAACAGATTGGATTAGAAACTGGATCCATCTTTCATCTGCATCCAAGACACACTCTTCATCATTGAGGAGAGAGATTATCTCAGGGTGAGAAGATAGAAAAAAATGTCCAAGAAATTGGACCTAAGAGGCAAACAGATGTAGCCATTTTGATATCTGACAAAATAGATAAAAGGGAGAGGGGCATATTACAGGAGACACTGAGTCAGTCCAGAGAATAATAAAGACACACTTCAAAAAATTCCATATCTCCATCAAACAGGCAAACCCAAGAAGTAGCTGAATTTCTGATATATAAAACCTACTAAATTTAAATCAAGAATATGTAAGCAATTTAAACAGACTCATAACTACTAGTGAAATAGAAGTAGTAATTAATACTTTCCCAACCAAAAACAGCCCAGGGCTAGATGGATTCAGTGCAGAATTATATCTGATTATCAAAATAAAAATTAACACCAAATACTCCAGAAATTCTGTTGCAAAATTGAAACAGAGGGGACATCTCTTAATTATTTTTATGAAGCTGCAAATACCCTGATACTTAAACCAAACAAAGACTCAACAAGACAAAAACATCAGACCAATATCCCTTAGAGAATCAAAAATTCTCAAAAATGTTTGCAAACCGAATCCAAGAACATAACAAAAAGATTATCCACTAGCATTAAATTGGCTTAATCTCAGATATGTGAGATTGTTCAACATATGTAAATTGAAACATGTAAATCTACTACATAAACAGACTGAAAGATACAAACCACATGATCATGTCATTAGATGAAGAAAAGCCTTTGACAAAATCCAACATTCCTTCATGATAAAAGTCCCAGAGAAGCTAGGGATACAAGGGACATAACTCCATATAATAAAGGCAATATACAGCAAGACCATAGCCAACATCAGCTTATCTGGAGAGAAACTCAAAGAATTTTCACTAAAACCAGGAACAAGACAAGGATGTTCACTATCTCCATGTCTATTCAGTATAGTCTTTGAAGTCTTAGAGCAATATGACCACTGAAGGAAGTCAAAGGGATACAAGTAGAAAATGAATAAGTCAAAGTATCCTTATTTGCTGACAATATGATTTGATGTACAAAAGACTCTAAAACCTCCAAGAAACTCCTACAGCTGATAAATACTTTCAGAAACACAGCAGTATATAAAATTAGCACACAAATATTAATAGCCTTCCTTTCTAGATATGACAATCAGAATGATAAAAAAATCAGATAAACATCTTTCACAAGTCTTTAAAACAAACACACAAACAAAACAAAACTCAGAATAATTCTAATTAAGCAAGGTATGGTAACATACCCCTTTAATCCCAGCACTCAGGAGGCAGATGCATGGATCTTTGTGAGTTTGACAATGGCTTCATCTGCATAATGAGTTCCTGGACAGTCAGCCTATGTAAAGTACCTTGTCTCAAAACAAATAAACAATACAGAAGAAGACATTAAAAGATGGAAAGATCTCCTATGTTTTTATACCAGTAGAATTAATACACTGAAAATAGTCATCTCATCAAAAGCAATTTACAGATTCAATACAACTCCCATCAGAATTTCACCACAGTTCTTTATATAAATTGAAAAACAAATTTCAGCTTTATAAAAAAATTTAAAAACAAACAAACAAACAAAATCACAGGATGGCTTAAACATTCCTGAATAATGAAAAAAACTGTTGGTGGTTTCACCATCTTAGACTTCAACTTGTAATATAGAAGTATAGTAGTAAAAAGCCATCCACAGTATTTGCATTAAAATAAGCATATAGATCATTGGGATAAAATGGAAGACCCAAATATAAATCCACACACCTCTGGACACTGATTTTTGAAAAAGAAGCCAAAAACACACATTGGAGAACAGACATCACTTGGAAAAAATGGTACCATGCTGGTCAAACTGAGTGGCTGCACACAGAGGTATGCAAACAGATTCTTATTTATAAACCTGCAATTCAAAATGGACCAAGGGCCTCAACATAAGATCACACGCCTTGGATCTGATAGAAGAGAAACTGGGGAAGAGTCTTGAACTCATTGGCACAGGACATGACTTTCTGAACAAAACACCGATAACACAGGCACCAAGATCAGCAATTAATGAATGGGACCTCATAAAACTGAAAAGCAAATACAACAAATGACACTATCATTCTGGCAAAGTGGTACACTACACAATGGGAAAATATATTTTTTATCAATCATGTATCTGACAGGGTTGGTATTTAAAGTATATAGAGAACTCAAAGCACTGGACTTCAAGAAAACAATAACTCAAAAAATAAGATACAGAACTAAGTAGAGTCCTCAGAAGATGAAACATAAATGACTGAGAAACACTTAAAGAAATGTTCGCCCGGCTGGAGCAGACACAGAGTCGGTCTGCTCCCGTCCTGTGGAGAAACTGAATCCTGAGTCATCCAGGAGCCACTGCACTCAGAGCAGCTGGTAAGAACTCCATCTCACTCCCTAAACCCCAGAGATAGATCGGGGAGCCAGGGACATCCAGGGCACAGCAGCTACCCAAACCCCGCCCCTCCGGAATTCCACTTCCCTTCTGCCCCTGCCTGGTCCTCTGGGCTGGATCAGACACAGAGTTGGTCTGCTCCTGTCCTGTGGAGAAACTGAATCCTGAGTCATCCAGGAGCCACTGCACTCAGAGCAGGTGACACAGAGTCGGTCTGCTCCTGTCCTGTTGAGAAACTGAATCCCGAGTCATCCAGGAGCCACTGCACTCAGAGCAGCTGGAGCCACTGCACTCAGAGCAGCTGAAACTGAATCCTGAGTCATCGAGGACCCACTGCACTCAGAGCAGAAGGATTTCCAGATCCAAGAGGTGGCCTGAGTCCCAGGAGTTATTCCACCCAGGAGATTAGGAGCATAAGACCACAGAGACCTCTGGACTCTGAGGAGCTCTGCAATAAGCAAGATAACTGGAAATACAGACTCCAGTTTTACACAGTGAGGGCAGGTACCACTAGAGTTAACCAGATGGCGAAAGGCAAGCGCAAGAACATAAGCAACGGAAACCAAAGTTTCTTGGCATCATCAGTGCCCAATTCTCCCAATATAGCAAGCCCTGAACACCCCATCACACCTGAAAAGCAGGATTCAGAATTAAAATCACTTCTCATGCTGATGATAGAGGATTATAAGAAGGAATTAAGTAACTCCCTTAAAGAAATACAGGAGAGTACAAGTAAACAGATAGAAGCCCTTAAAGAGGAATCACAGAAATCCCTTAAAGAAATGGAAGAAAACACAAAGAAGGAATTAAACAAAAACATTCAGGACCTGAAACTAGAAATAGAAACAATAAAGAAAGTTCAAAGGGAGACAACCATGGAGATAGAAAACCTAAGAAAGAGATCAGGAGTCACAGACGCAAGCATCACCAACCGAATACAAGAGATAGAAGAGAGAATCTCAAATGCAGAAGATACGGTGGAAAATATTGACACAGTTGTCAAAGAAAATGCAAAACGCAAAAAACTCCTAACTCAAAACATCCAGGAAATCCAGGACACAATGAGAAGACCAAACCTAAGGATAATAGGTATAGATGAGAATGAAGATTCTCAACTTAAAGGGCCAGTAAATATCTTCAACAAAATTATTGAGGAAAACTTCCCTAACCTAAAGAACAAGATGCCCATAAACATACAAGAAGCCTACAGAACACCAAATAGACTAGACCAGAAAAGAAATACCTCCCGTCACATAATAATCAAAACATCAGATGCACAAAACAAAGAAAAAATACTAAAAGCAGTAAGGGAAAAAGGTCAAGTAACATATAAAGGCAGACCTATAAGAATTACACCAGACTTCTCACCAGAGACTATAAAAGCCAGAAGAGCCTGGACGGACATCATACAGACCCTAAGAGAACACAATTGCCAGCCCAGATTACTATACCCAGCAAAACTCTCAATCAATATAGATGGTGAAACCAAGATATTCCATGACAAAACCAAATTTGCACAATATCTTCCCACAAACCCAGCACTTCAAAGGATAATTGATGGAAAATGCCAACACAAGGAGGGAAACTACAACCTAGGAAAAGCAAGTAAGTAATCTTCCAACAACCCCCAAAAAAGATACAAACATAACTTTACCTCTAATAAAAAAAATAACAGGAAGCAACAATCATTTTTCCTTAATATCTCTTAACATCAATGGTCTCAATTCCCCAATAAAAAGACGCAGACTATCAGACTGGATACACAAACAAGACCCAGAATTTTGCTGCATACAAGAAACGCACCTCAGTGACAAAGACAGACACTACCTCAGAATAAAAGGGTGGAAAACAATTTTTCAAGCCAATGGTCCCAAGAAACAAGCTGGAGTAGCCATTCTAATATCAAATAAAATCGACTTTCATCCAAAATTAATCAAAAAAGATAAGGAAGGACACTTCATACTCATCAAAGGAAAAATCTACCAAGGTGAACTCTCAATTCTGAACATCTATGCTCCAAATGCAAGGGCACCTACATACATAAAAGAAACTTTACTAAAGCTCAAAACACACATTACACCTCACACAATAATAGTGGGGGATTTCAACACCCCATTGTCAGCAATGGACAGATCATGGAAACAGAAACTAAACAGAGACACTTTGAAATTAACAGAAGTTATGAACCAAATGGACTTAACAGACATCTATAGAACATTTCATCCTAAAACAAAAGAATATACCTTTTTCTCAGCACCTCATGGTACCTTCTCCAAAATAGACCATATAATTGGTCACAAAACAAGCCTCTACAGATACAAAAAGATTGAAATAATCCCTTGCATCTTATCAGATCACCACGGACTAAGACTGGTCTTTAATAATGACAAAAACAATGGAAAACCCACGTACACATGGAAACTGAACAACTCTCTACTCAATGATGACTTGGTCAAGGAAGAAATAAAGAAAGAAATAAAAGACTTTTTAGAATTCAATGAAAATGAGGACACATCATACCAAAACTTGTGGGACTCCATGAAGGCAGTGCTAAGAGGAAAGCTCATAGCTCTAAGTGCCTACAAAAAGAAACTGGAAAGAGCACACACTAACAAGTTGACTGCACAACTAAAAGCTCTAGAACAAAAAGAAGCAAATACACCCAGGAGGAGTAGAAGGCAGGAAATAATCAAACTCAGGGCTGAAATCAACCAAATAGAAACAGAAAGAACAATACAAAATATCAATAAAACCAGGAGTTGGTTCTTTGAGAAAATCAACAAGATAGATAAACCCTTAGCCAGATTAACCAGAGGGCACAGAGACAGTATCCAAATTAATAAAATCAGAACTGAAAAGGGAGACATAACAACAGAAACTGAAGAAATTCAAAAAATCATCAGATCCTACTACAAAGGCCTATACTCAACAAAACTGGAAAACCTGGATGAAATGGACAATTTCCTAGACAGATACCAGGTACCGAAGTTAAACCAGGAGCAGATAAACCATCTAAATAGTCCCATAACCCCTCAGGAAATAGCAGCAGTCATCAAAAGCCTCCCCACTAAAAAAAGCCCAGGACCAGATGGTTTTAGTGCTGAATTCTATCAGACCTTCAAGGAAGACCTAATACCAATTCTCTTCAAACTATTCCACAAAATAGAAACAGAAGGAACACTACCCAATTCGTTCTATGAAGCTACAATTACACTCATACCTAAACCCCACAAGGACCCGACAAAGAAAGAGAACTTCAGACCAATCTCCCTTATGAACATCGATGCAAAAATACTCAATAAAATTCTAGCAAACCGAATCCAAGACCACATCAAAACAATCATCCATCATGATCAAGTAGGTTTTATCCCAGGAATGCAGGGATGGTTCAATATTCGGAAATCCATCAATGTAATCCACTATATAAACAAACTTAAAGAAAAAAACCACATGATCATCTCACTAGATGCTGAGAAAGCATTTGACAAAATTCAACATCCCTTCATGATAAAAGTCTTGGAAAGATCAGGAATTCAAGGCCCCTACCTAAACATAGTAAAAGCAATTTACAGCAAACCAGTAGCCAACATCAAGCTAAATGGAGAGAAACTTGAAGCAATCCCACTAAGATCAGGGACTAGACAAGGTTGCCCACTCTCCCCCTACCTATTCAATATAGTACTGGAAGTCTTAGCCAGAGCAATTAGACAGCAAAAAGAAGTCAAAGGGATACAAATAGGAAAGGAAGAAGTCAAAATGTCGCTATTTGCAGATGATATGATAGTATACTTAAGTGACCCCCAAACTTCCACCAGAGAACTCCTAAACCTGATAAACAACTTCAGCAAAGTGGCTGGTTATAAAATCAACTCAAACAAATCAGTAGCCTTCCTCTACATGAAAGATAAACAGACTGAAAAAGAAATTAGGGAAATGACACCCTTCACAATAGTTGCAAATAATATAAAATACCTTGGTGTGAATCTAACCAAGCAAGTGAAAGACCTGTATGACAAGAACTTCAAGTCTCTGAAGAAAGAAATTGAAGAAGATCTCAGAAGATGGAAAGATCTCCCATGCTCATGGATTGGCAGGATTAATATAATAAAAATGGCCATCTTGCCAAAAGCAATCTACAGATTCAATGCAATCCCCATTAAAATCCCAACTCAATTCTTCACAGAGTTAGAAAAGGAAATTCTCAAATTCATATGGAATAACAAAAAACCCAGGATAGCGAAAACTATTCTCAACAATAAAAGAACTTCGGGAGGAATCACCATCCCTGACCTCAAGCTGTACTACAGAGCAATAGTGATAAAAACTACCTGGTATTGGTACAGAGACAGGCAGGAAGATCAATGGAATAGAATTGAAGACCCAGAAATGAACCCACACTCCTATGGTCACTTGATCTTTGACAAAGGAGCTAAAACTGTCCAGTGGAAAAAGGACAGCATTTTCAACAAATGGTGCTGGTTCAACTGGAAGACAACATGTAGAAGAATGAAAATTGATCCATTCTTATCTCCTTGTACAAAGCTCAAGTCTATGTGGATAAAGGACCTCCACATAAAACCAGATACACTGAAACTAATAGAAGAGAAGGTGGGGAAAAGCCTCGAATACTTGGGCACAGGGGAAAAGTTCCTGAACAGAACTCCAATGGCATATGCTCTAAGATCGAGAATTGACAAATGGGACTTCATAAAATTGCAAAGTTTCTGTAAGGCAAAGGACACTGTCAATAGGACAAAACGACAACCAACAAATTGGGAAAAGATCTTTACCAATCCTTCATCTGATAGAGGGCTAATATCCAATATATACAAAGAACTCAAGAAATTAGACTCCAGACAACCAAATTACCCTATTAAAAAATGGGGTATAGAGCTTAACAAAGAATTTTCAACGGAAGAAACTCGAATGGCCGAGAAGCATCTAAAGAAATGTTCAGCATCCTTAGTCGTCAGGGAAATGCAAATCAAAACAACCCTGAGATTCCATCTCACACCAGTCAGAATGGCTAAGATTAAAAACTCAGGTGATAGTAGATGCTGGCGAGGGTGTGGAGAAAGAGGAACACTCCTCCATTGTTGGTGGGACTGCAAGATGGTGCAACCACTTTGGAAATCAGTCTGGCGGTTCCTCAGAAAATTGGACATAGCATTACCCGAGGATCCAGCTATACCACTCCTAGGCATATACCCAGAAGATGCTCGAACATATAACAAGGACATATGCTCAACTATGTTCATAGCAGCCTTATTTATAATAGCCAGGAGCTGGAAAGAACCCAGATGTCCTTCAACTGAGGAATGGATTCAAAAAATGTGGTATATTTACACAATGGAGTATTACTCAGCTATTAAAAACAATGAATTCGAGAGGTTCCTAGGTAAATGGATGGAACTAGAAATTATCATCCTGAGTGAGGTAAGCCAATCACAAAAGAAGACACATGGTATTCACTCACTGATTATTGGATATTAGCCTAGAACCTTGAAATGCCCAAGATGCAACTCACAGGCCACATGAAGCCCATAAAGAAGGAAGACCAAGTGAGGGTGATTCGGTCCTTCTTAGAAGGAGCAACAAAATACTCAAGGGAGCAAATATGGAGACAAAGTGAGGGACAGAAACTGAAGGAGGGGCCGTCTCAAGACCACCCCACCTGAGTATCTATCCCATGTGCAATCACCAAAGGTAGATGCTGATGTGGAAGACAGGAAGTGCATGCTGATAAGAGCCTGATATGGATATCTCCTCAGAGGCCTTCAAGAGTCAGACATATTCAGAGGCAGATGCTCACAACTAGCCATTGAACTGATCATGGGGTTCTCAATGGAGGAGTTAGAGTGAAGACTGAAGGAGCTGAAAGGGTTTGTGGCACCATGAGGAGAGCAACAATACCAACCAACCACAGCTCCCAGGGTCTAAACCACCAGCCTGGGAGCACTTAGGGGGGGATCCAGGGCTTCAGCTGAATATGTAAAAGTGGAGGGCCCTGCTGGGCATAGGTGGAAGAAGAGAACCTTGACCTCATGAAGGCTGGATGCCCCAGGGGGTGGGAATTTTGAGGGTGGGGAGGTGGGAGTGGGGGGGGTGTAGATAGAGGTTACATCCACAGAGAAGAAGGAGGAGGGGCGAGGGGATTGGAGGTTCCGAGGGGGTGGTGGGGGATGGGGTAAGGGGACAACATAGGAAATGTAAATAAATCATCCAATAAAAAAAAAAAAAAAAAAAAAAAAAAAAAAAAAAGAAATGTTCACTGTCATTAGTCACCAGGGAAATTCAAATTACACCAGTCAGAATGACCAAGGCCAATAAAACAAATGACAGCTCATGCTTGCAAGAGTGTGAGAAAATGAGAACACTCCTCCATACTGGTAGGAGTGCAAACTTTGACAGCCACTATGGAAATCAGTGTGATGGCTCCTCAGGAAGTTTGAAAAAGATCCAGGTATACCCCTCTTAGGCATATACCCAGTGGATTCAATATTCCACCACAGAAACACTTGCTCATTCATGTTCACTGCTGCTCTATCCATCATAGCCAGAAGTTGGAAACAACCTAGGTGTTATCAACTGATGAATGGATAATGAACATGTGGTATAGTTGCACAATGGAATATTATTTGACTGTTTAAGAAACGTGAAATCATAAATTTTGCAGGTAATTGGATGCAGTTAGCAAGCAAATCATCCTGAGGTGACCAAGATCCCAAAATACAGATATTGTATTTTTCTTTCATATGTGAATGTTAGCTTTCAGATTTTCAATATGAATGCTACGATCATGTAACTACAGAGGCTAGATGCCCAGTAAGAAATTAAGGGAGAGGAGAGGATCTCCCTAAGAAGAGACAATAGAATTTGTTGCTATGAGGAGACAGGGCAGAGACTGGAGTGCGAGTACTGAATGAGGAGGAGTAGGAAATATGGGGGTGGGCTGGGAAACCTCCCAAATACACATACATATGAAACAAATCTAAATGAAGTTACCAAACAATGGAGGAGTCAGTGTCCCAATTAGACATCTTCCTCCACCAAGTAAAATATCCAGGGCTGGGAATGGGTTACATCTATTTGAGGCATTGGTCAACAGGGCTATTTCCAAGGCTATTACTGGTTGCTCTGCATAAACTGACAGTGAGACCTTATTGCTAGAAAACAACACTTACATATCTCATTGACCAGGAAAAGTTGAACTGGTGTCTAAGTAGAAGATACTCTGCATGTTACTAGAAGGATCAACCCAGTTACAAACACTGTGATCTACAATGGTTACCTGCCTGCAAGATATGCTGGTGCTATAAAGGCAAAACTGATGTGGAAGTAACCAACCACCCACTCTGTGCTTGGATTTAATGCTCACTCCATGAGATGGAATGCATACCTGACACTCCGCAGGTGGCCAAGAACATGAGACTGGATAGGCTTGGGGAAAACCAAATAGTATTGTTCTTCTAACGGAATATAGCAATAAAATGACTCCTAATGACCTTCTGCTATAATAGCATGTCAGTGCCTCATTCAGCAACCACCAGAGATGCTTCTTTCTGCAATAGATGGGAGCTAACAGAGACCCACAGCTGCATAATATGCAGAGTGAGAGATTCTGGAGCGCTTAGTCCTAAATGGGGTATCTTCTTCAACCCTCTCCTCAGGGTTTAGGAACTGAGGCACAGGAGCATTCAGGAAGAATGTAAGAGCCACTGTGAGGATACCAATGAAGGAAATTGCCCTTCAGATACCACAGAATGTTTGTGTAGGACCTCACAGAGTCTGTGGCAGCGCTCACTGCCTACACAGGTTCAAGCCAGATGGATTCCCAGCATTGAGAGGGGGAAGTGGACACAGGATCCCACTCCTAACCTAGAAGCTATCTTCAGTGACATCCGTTACCAAAGGAAACTTAGTTTTCTCCAGTGAAGTATCACAGCATATATTAGTCACTCCTCAGGTTAGCCCCATGCTTAGCACTAGATGACCCACACGAGATGAACTCAATCATATTATTGTAGACTTATTGTCTCAAATTGCTTTGTTTGGGCTTATTTTGTCTTATTGGTCTTTATTTGTATGTTCTGGTGCCCACTTTTGTGTTTTTAAGTTTTTAAACAAGCATGTGTTTCCTGTTTATTATTAATATTGTTATTATCATTATCATTATTACTACCATTATTTGGATTAGTTATTTTGTTTTTTCTTTTCGGTTGCTTGTTTATTTTTTTATTTTCTTTAAGATTCATTTATTTTATATATGTGAGTATACTGTAGCTGTCTTCAGACACACCAGAAGAGGGCATTGGATCCCATTACAGATGGTTGTGAGCCACCATGTGGTTTCTGGGAATTGAACTCAGGACCTCTGGTCAAGCAGTCAGTGCTCTTAACTGCTGAGCCATCTCTCCAGTCGCACTTGTTTATTTTTTAAAGAAAGAAAGGGCACGGAGTTAGGTGGCTGGTGAGATGTATAGCCTCTTGGAGGAGTTTGGGGAGGGGAAAAGAATGATTAGTATATATAGTATGAAAACAAATGTCAATAAAAAGATCTGGTGAAATTAGTTTTAATCACATACACATATCCTAACCTGATACACTGTCTGATTGATTTATTACATAGGAACTGTAAAACTATTATTTATTGAAATGATAAAATCAATATAAAAACAATGAAGCTATTTTATTTTGTTTTCACGCTAAATCCCTAATCGCTGCTAATGATCAGTTTAGCACAAAGTTGATATTTAAATATTCTGATAATTAATAGAAAGAAAGTATTGCTTTCTCCCTTAGATTCTGATATCTTCTACTCTGATATCTTCTATGGTGAACCCCTAGGTCCCTTTCTTTTCTAGAGATATAGTTTATGCACAGCAACTCCCTGCCCTCTCCAAGGCCTCTGAGAGGACAGAAGTTTCTCTTAAACTTTCCAATTGTCACTTCTCTCCTGCCTGCTAGGTTGGGAGTTAACTATTTGATTTCTGCTTTGAAAATTAGTGAAGTACGTTGCATAACTTCAACAATAATACAATAAACACAAATCACAAATTCAGGGTAACAGCACGTTGCTTCATGCCAAGCCACAGCACACAAGGGAGTCTCTGGCTTTACTGAAGAAAAGCTTGCAGTTTAGACTACCATAAATTCGTAGGTGATGGAGAAGGAAAAGGTCTGTTATTTTTGCCGTGCTGCCCCGGAGCAAACAAAGATAGGGTTCAGGCATATACAGCAGGTTCTTCGAGGACTTATTTTAAAACAGGTCAACGAACTTTCCCCTTTGGTGGAAAATCTCAAATAAGGTGTCCAAAATGAAACCTTAAAAAGGGTACCATGAGCTCTCTGCCCCCCAGAGGTGGCGCTACGAGGGTGACGAAGTTAATTAGTGCCTGCAAAACGCGGTTTCTGAGCTCATCATAGAAGTCATGCTCAGCCTACAGTATTTATAGCAGAGTTGAGGTATGCATACTGTGTGACATTTCCTTCTTTTTAAGAAGGAGGACTTCAAAAAAGTCGTGGGCACCCGGTCCCGCACTGTGCAGGGGGGCGGGCAGCAGCGAGGGGGCGGGAAGCAAACGCGCCAACAACGCGTGTCCGCGCGCAGGTGCTGGGGGCGGCGACGACAACTCCGCAGCGGCTGCCCAGGAGGAGAGTTCGCGGCAGCTCGCGGGATGCTCCTAGATGCAAGATGTGTCTCTGGCCAGCAGGAGGAAGGAAGAGGAAGTGAGAGCAGCGGCAGCCGGCAGCAGCGGCCGGCGACCCGAGTGTAAGTGCGTGCGTTCGGGCAGCGGCAGCGGGCGAGGATGGGCACGAGATAGAGGCAGAGCCACCGCCGACCGCGGCTCCGAGAGGGGCGACAGAGCCTCGGGCACCGGTCTACGGCTCCTGCCCCGGCGCTCTGGCCTCTGGGAGCCGTCGTCGCCGCGTCCAGAGACCCCGGGCAGGTTTGTAAAGTTTGCTGGGCTGGCGTGGCGCCCGAGTCGCTGACCTCGGCGGCCCGGGCGGGGACCAGGGCAAGAGGAGGGCGCCGAGGAGACACTTTTGTTTCCTCCCGGGGCCCCGAGGCGCGGGCGGGTGGGGGCTGCGGGCTCGCTGCAGTTGGGAGGTCTGGGCAAAGGGGCGTCCCGAGTGACTAGAGGCACGAGGTGGGGAGAAGCGGACACCGGGAGGCTGCGCCGGGATAGGTCTCAGTGCTGGGACCCTTGGAAACGGCAGGAGCAGGGTCGGCTGGAGTGGGCTTGGGCGGGCTGCGCCACTGGCGTAGGGGTGCTGGGACCTGGCAGAGTGCTCCTGAGACCTTGCGGCCAGCAGTCGTGGGGCTAGAGAGCCAGGAAGCAGCTTCGAGTTTACCGGCGAGGACACCGGGGCTCGCTCGGGTGTCGCAGACGGGAGGGGAATCCCCGGAGAGCGCGCTCCCGAGATGGGGCGGGATGGGTTGCGGGGACCCCTGAAGGCGTTCGCTAGGGAAGACCCGCCTCCCGGGGCCATGCGGGGCTTCCCTGTGGGGCCCCCAGAGGGCGCAGGGTCTTCGATGGAGAGGCTGGCGTGGGAGGGGGCGTACCGCGCGCCTACCCGGGAGAGCGGCGGGCGTGGGGCACTGGAGAGGGAGAGGGCGAGCTGTGCTCCGCGGTAGCCCCGTGGCATAGAGGAAGAGGAAACCCAGAACTGAGCCGGCCGCGGTGCGCTTGTGTGGGGTTGGGAAGTCCGTGTTGTGCTGCGGGCACGCGCCAGGCATATATTTGTGTGTGTGAGTGTGTGTATGTAAGTGTGTGTGTGTGTGTGTGTGTGTGTGTGTGCTAGCGAGCGTCATTGCGGTGGGGGCGCTCTCCCATTGACCCTCGGGGGTGGGGGCTGTCTCCCATTGACTCTTCTGCCTGGGGCCCTTTGAACTAGGCAGCTGGGGCAAGGGTTGTTGGACTTGGATTGACCCGACGCTGCAGAGTTTGGCCTCAAGCAGGGACAGCTCCGAGGGCCTCTGGACAGCTCCCGAGGCGCATTGAGTTCAATGAAATGCACCCAGGGACTGTGGACCTCCTGCCTCTGGCCAGTACCTACAACTTAAGATTCAGGAAGAAAATTGTGACTTGAGGGAAACCAGGGAAGAATTTCTGAATTTTTCTCTTTTATGTACAAATAAAAATAACTATCGTTTACATGCTAAAAATCTTTGAGAGCAACTTGAGACTGGAAAATCCAGTTTACATGCAATGATTGTCAGATTGGGAAAGCTGGCAGGAGAGCCGATCTACTAAAGGCTTCTGTTTATGGTTTTCACGTGTCTCACCTCTTCATTAGCTGCCAAGGTTATTTCAAGGTTTACTGTTTTCACTCCCTCAATTTACAGGACTGGGGATACTAGTGAGTTTAGAACCAGGTCACTTGCAGGCTTGTAACACAGACTCCATCCTTTTTTTTTTTTTTCTTGCCTGCCATCCCTCCCTACCCCTTTCCTTCTCTCTCCCTCCCTTCCCCTCCCCTCTTTCTTCCTAGCTGACCTTTTGGTATTCTACATGTCACGATGGCACATTTGCTATCTTTCAGAAGTGTAGCTAAAGGTGCATAGGGCCTTTTTGACTGTATTTGCTACTTGATTCTTGTTAAGTTAGATGGAGTTATGATAAACTGACAGAATGACATCAATGGTGGGGGCTCATGGTGAGGAAGAAGGGTAAGCAGGAGAAAGTTGCAGAGCAGCAAACTTGGGGAGACCGTAGTCTGTGGAAACTCAGTCCCTGAACAGTCATTGGGCCAAAGATTATGTGGTCACATGATGGGTGACCATGCCCCCAACAGCAATAGGTTCTTGTTAACTGCAACAATTTTGACTTCCTTACATTTTTCTTGTTTACTGTTTGTCTCCCCAGGACCTTTGCACATGCTGTTCTGCCTGAGGAGCTTTCTCTCACATGTTCAGATGACTCATCCTTTGCTTCCTTCAGGCCTCTACACAGCTCTCAGTTTAAAAGGCCTTGGTGGACAGCTGTGTGGGTCCTCTTGTTTTACCCTGCTTCTCTTTCTGTATTTTTTACTCCTTGGTATTATTTATTCATCTGTTTATCTTATCATTGTCTCTCTTAGTAGGATGGAAGTTTGAGCAGGCTGGTGACCTTGTTCACAGATCTAGATTAACTTTTAGCACAGGGTAGCAATGTGCTTTGTGAATATTTTATTGACTGGTGGAAGGAGACTTGTCCATGCTGGTAGAGAGCCCTGGGAAACATCCTAAAATAATTCCGGTGTCAGTAGAGTGGGAAGCCGGGCGGTTACCACACTCTTGTCCCCTCCTTCACACTCTACAACTGTTCTTTTGGGCTCCCTCTGCCTTGGTTAGATCCTTCCCTTAGAACCGAAGGCTGAGGAAAGGTATAGAGAGGCCATTGCTTGGGTCAGGGTATAAAGACCAGGGCACTTTATTAAAAGCCCAACTGTTCCTGATCTGCTGTATCCCTCTCTCCTTGGAAGATGTCATTTCAAAGCTTGTGTTGCTTTAAGCCTAAGAAATGCTCCTCTGGACGATGGACATTATCAGAAGCAGCAAGAAACCCACATATGCACCCTGTCCCTCCCTGTCTCCCTCACAGAGATTGAGCCAGATTGAAGGCATAGAAGAGATTGCTTGCTGGGCCAGGAGAGGGAGGCAGAGGGAAAAGCTGGAAGACAGATGAAGCAGAGAAAGGCCCAGGCAAGGGAAAGAATGAAAAGAAAGTAGGCAGACCAGGAGAATTCTTCAGGAGCTGCTGAGTGGTGAGCGTTTCTGAAATGTCAGCACTGCATTGGAGACTTCTCAAGTGATTTGCTTGCTTTGGATATTTGGTGTGAGTGGGTGGGGAGAGGTGTGTGCAGGAAGGGAGGGCTTTGAAGCTCTGGCCCAGAGGATGTGGCTGGGGGCAAGGCAAGGTTCATAGTGCACACGTGCTTACTTCATCGTCTGGTCCAGGCCTGAAGCTTCAGAAGGATCATTCCTAGCAACATAGTATTTGCCATACTGATCCAGAACAGTGGGCCAGAGCGTTTCTTACTGAAGTCTGCAACCACTCATCAATGCCTGCAGCCATCCAAGTAGATAGCTTGGTTTAGACATCCTGTTGAATTTAGAGAAGGTGGGAGATTACTAAATATCTCTGCCTTACAAAGCCTCAAGTGTTTGCTGCAAGAGTTGTGTAATGTCAGTTCAAGTCAACGAACACAGTGCTTTGTTTGCTTAAGGTTGTAGCCTAGGAGGAGAGCCTGATACCTACTTAGCAGGTCGAATCAGCAGTCTAAAACACAAACGGAAGCAAGCAGAAGACTGGTCCTCTGAGGAGGTTGAGGGTTGAAGGATCTTGAATTAGAAGCAATCCTGGGATAATTACTAGTTCAAGACTACCTAGAACTGTAGGAACATCCTTGATCAGCATGCACCAGCTCATGGGTTCTGTCCTTAGTGCCACAGAAAACAAACTTTGACTCTTAAATACTGAATACGTAGCACCATATGGGGTTTGAGTTTTTTAAAATATGCTTTAATAATTCTAGAGGTCTTGGGATCTTTTTCATCAACTTGCCAAGAGTTCTCATAAAAAAGAATCCATGGGGTTATGCTTTCAGAAGCATCTAGCTGTTTCCCTTTCACAAATATTGTTAATTTGATAGTTAATAGTTTGATAGTTAATAGTAAAATAGTGAAAGACGCTGCTTCCTGTTAAACCACATACAGTGTCAGCCTTTCTCTTCACCCTAAAAATGCTATTGTTTATAGAATTTGACACTGTGCTTGGCCCAGATCCCACCACTATCTTAGGACAGGGGACTCAAGTGACCAGTTCTTTACTGCTGTGGTGCAGAGTCAAACAATTCTCAGTAGCTCTCACTGTACTTAGAAGGAAATCAAAACCACCCACTGTTTTCTGGCCAAGTGTTTGTTAGCTTTTGGAAATTTACTCACCCGGATCTTTCTTTTCCTATTTTATCCCTGGTCTTCGGTATGTGCATGATTCTAATTACTTTTGGAGATTCGCATAGGCAGCCATTCTGGTTTTTGTAGTAGCTACACATTAGATCAGGTATTAGCGCTGACATGGGCTTAAGACTGAGTAGCCAAAAAAAAAAAAGTCAAAGGCCAAGAACAAGCAGTGTCTGAATCAGAAGGGTCATGAAGGCCAGCCATCCAGACAGGGTGAGGTTTTAGTGGTATGTGTGGCCCCAGAAGGCTTTCCATTCTGTGCTATAGTGCATTTAGGTTCAGCAAAGCCAGTCTGCATACGCGATGCATACATTGGCTGCTGTGCTCAATTTCCTGGGTAATCTAGGTTGTCTGAGTGTTAACAATGGCAACTTATCTGTAGTAGGTGGAACTGAAGCCTGCCAAGCCCTGCCACAATGAATGACTACATTAACCACTTGTGTTTCAGACCTCCATAGGTTCAGGTACAAGTCAAACAGCATTTAGTCAGCAGCCTACAGTGAGGCGAACAGTTAAGTACTGAGGTAGGAATATGTGTGGGTGAAGGAATGCTGTCTCATCAAACAGAATGAGCCACAGCAACAACCTGGCCCAGTGCTGAGCAGAGAAATTAGTCACATGTATAAATAGTAGGAGATGTTTCTTTGTGTTCCTGGCCCCCACAAACACTGGTTTCCAGAATCTGAGCAGATTATAATTGGAATCTCAGTTTTAGGAATTGAAGCTACAGTTGGACTATTTTGGTTGTCACAATTAATGTAGAGAGCACAGCTTTTCTCAGTAGAAAATGCTGGCAAATCACTACTTGGTCTACTCTAGGACTCTGTGCTGGGTGGACGGTATTTCTGGATAAGCAGCAGTGGGCTAGGGGATTGGTGTCCAGGTAAGGCATTATGAAGCACTGTGTCAGTAAGATTGGATCATGAGATTGGTGTGGCTCTTCATCCTTGGCTAACACCCTTCCCTATGGCATGCTGTTTTGGAAGGAGTAGGGAGTCACCAGCAGGGTGGTGTTTTTCATTTTATAGATGGTGTCACCAGCAGGATGGTGTTATCCATTTTATAGATGGTGTCTAGAACAATCACATGACGCGGGGTTCATGGGCTCTAGAACTAAACTTTATTCAACTCTTCTGATTTTTTTCTACTTTTGTTTCTCTCCCTCCCTCCTCCTTCCCCCCTCTCTCTTTCTCTCTCTCTTTTTTCATACCACATTATATATTCTGGCTATTTCCTTCTCTTGTTGGTGTAATGGTATCTAGAGATATCTCTACTCCTGTATGTTTTTAGGAATGTTCTCCACATAGCAGGACAGTCTGGGCATTATAGACAACCTCATCTAAAACCAAGCCAACCAAACAACAATAACAAAAAACAAAAATAAAAAACCAACCACTACTACAAACAAACAAACCACAACAAAAACCAAACCAGAGCTGGCTAAGGATCTGCCTTGGTTGGTAAAATGCTTGACTTTGTAATGTTGGGAACTGAGTTTGATCCCAGAACTCATATTAAAAAAAACCCTGGCGTGGAGGAGATGGAGGGAGATCTGAGACTTACTAGTCTCATATAGAATCTGAGTAACTGTCAAGTTCTAGGTCACCTAAAGATGTTGTCTAAAAAATAGAGAGTACCCCAAGAATGACACCTGAGGGTTTCCTCTGGCCACCACATGCATGAGCACACATGTGCACCCACACCCTCACACATGTATACGTACACAGACACACAAAATAAATTAAAAATGTTTCAAATATCAAAATAAGTAAGATATGCTCAGGTCAGGTAGAGGTACTGCTCAGTGGTATTACTTGGGCTTGACCTAGGCTTTAGGTTTGAGTCTCATTGTTGGGGAAAGAAAAACAACAAAAGAAATGCCCTTAGTTCAGAGGGCTGTGTCCCAGGTTGCCATGGCATCTAGCTCTTGAGATGGAGAATTTCAGAGTTGATCCTTCTCTGCATATTTCATTCTCAAGGTGCCCTTAGACTTGAATCTAGATCCATCTGTGGCCTCTCATATGAGCCAAGATCAGAAAATTGGAGGATGAGGGCTATTTATTAATCAGAGAGAGAAGTGGGAGATCTCTGCAGAGGAAAATGTATTCTTTAGCCACCACTTAAAAAAAAAATATGGCTGAGTTATGGTGCAGGAAAATTTGTGGAACCCACTGGGAGGGAACCAGTTGTCAGGGGACTATATTTCATGATGCACATGTCAGTTTATCATAGCTTTGCTTTTTCTGACTTTGGACTAATACCCACCGAGGGAACTGGAAACCTGAGCCCTGTAAGCAGGATGGCTCTTGTTTGGGCAGTGCTGCTGTTCTTCTTTTTCTACTTACAGACCATCTCCTCTTTTATTTGTCCTTGATTTTCTCAGCCTTGGCACCATTGACATTTTGAACTAAGTAATTCTGTTTTTTGAGGACTCCCCCGTCCATTGCAGAACGACCACCAACTTCCCTGCTCTCTGTTCACTAGGTCCCAACACCGCCACTCAGTTAGGAACAAGCAAAACTGTATCCACCCTTTGCAGGTCTGTGGCTCAGAGGCCAACCCCAGCCCTCCCCTCTCCTCCCTTGCCTGGTTGAGAACCTCTGTTTTGTTTTCTGAAGAGATCAGAACAATTGCTTGTAATCTGATCAGACTTTCAGGTGGAGTAGGGACTGCCCCAGTTTTCTGTCACTGGCTATTCCTTGGAGCCTACACCGAGGTAGTGAACTCACCGATGGGGACCCCACCTTCTATGTTCATTCATTTGCTTTAGTGTCTTCCTTAACTTCCCTTACTGCTAAACTGCATTATCTTCCTGAGTCAAATGGTGAGACTTTACTCACCTTCCTGTAGCCCAGGCAGAAAAAAGCTAAACAGTGGGTTTCTGTCCCTGTTTCCTAGCAAGGTTTTGAGTTTGACTACAGGTTACTGAATTAACTGTGACCTTTCCATAACAGTTAAGAGGGTAAATGGATGGAGTGGAGTGGTAAGGAGCTGTCAGCGTGGCTCAGTTAGAGGCCTGGTCACAAGGTAAAGAAGTGTCTGCTTGGAATCCAGGAACTGAGGACTGTATCTGCTCCTGTGCTAGGCAAGTGCCCCTTGGCTGATTAGCTGATAATGGATATGGATATCAGTGCCTTAGGACCTCTTGCAGGTCAGGGAGAAACTTTAAAGGCATTGGCTTACATAAAGTCCTTTCTCATTCTGGGTATTACATTTCTGTGCAATCTTGTGGCATTATTTTCTTATGTAATTATATGTCAACCTTCTATTTGCCTCCTCTGGCTGCTGTAGTGCCGAGAGCAATAGCTGGTGTTTTCTGCCACACAGAACCTATTGGTGGGTTGGATTTTAACCGTTTCCCCAAGTCAGCAGCCTGCTCCGAGTCACAGCCTGTAGCAGTCCTCCACCCTTCTTCCTTCCGCCCTTTGTACCTTTTTTTTTTTTCAGTTTGAGATTGCATTTGGAGCACCACAGTTTTGTGCTCTGGGCTTCAGTGGCTGAGTGTACTGCATGAGATATATTTTCCAGGCTGCTACACGCAATTACCCTTAATTTTGAAGTATAATACATTTCAAAATATTTTTTTTTCTGTTTGGGGGTTCTTTAACCCAAATGCATAAACCACAGCTGGCTTTGCCCATGGCCTTCAGAAGACATGTGGCTTGGGAAGTCAAGCCAGTGGAGTACTTTGGTCAGACTGCACATTTTTGGCTGTGTGAAGAGTGAATTCCTACAACACTCAGTAAGGCTGGTTTCAACTTGACTCCTGCCCACCCCCACACTACCCTGCCCACCGTGCCCTAGATTTTTCTAGTGGATTGCTACCTTAGTTACATCAATTGTGGGCCACTTGGTGACTAGTAGTTAAACATTTTGGCTTGGGGAAATGAGGCATATTCTTTGCTGTAGTAAGTGTCTCATACGTGCGTGCACACGTGCGCACACACTCGCACGCCTCACTTAATAATGAAGGGTCTTTGAAGCAGGGGAATGGTGATGTCAGCTGCTAAATTCTATTTTCTCTAACACTTGTCACTTTCATTGAATGGGACCATGTAAAAGCCAAGTTTTTATCAAGGAATGAATACGTTTGCATCCTCTTTGGACCCGCTCCACTCCCAGCAAGTGGCTTAGACTCACTGGAGTCATTTTCCCAATCATTGTTTAATCTTCTGCTCAGAGTATTTGAAAAACATCTGCCTGGATTTGCATGAGAGAAGCATAAAAAACCTTTATTTTTAAACTATATTTTATAAAAACAATGTTGAATAGATAGAGCTGAGGAATAAAGTGTGTGCTCGGGGTGAACAAAGCCTTGAATTCTGTCCTCAGCATTTAGACAGAATTCTCCCCCCTCTCTCTTTCACACACACACACACACACACAAAATATGAATCAGTAAATAAAGGTCCTAAGTGCATATAAAGACTTTTAAATTAAACTATTATTTCAAGGCTTAGCCTGTTACAATATTTCACCCATGTCTTCATCCTTCCATCAGTCAGATAGGTCAACACTATTTGAACAGTATTGTATGTTCTGTGATCAAGGCACTCCACATTTGGAGCTTTGCTAGGGATGGATGAATGAAATAAGACAATCAGTTAGTTAAGAGATAAGTGTAACTACCAGTACTCCAGGTTTGTAGATCACAAGAAAAGTACACAGATTATCATTTGGAAAAGATGTAGAAAGGTTACTATTAAAGAAAGATTGCTTCAAGAGTTCAGCAGTGGAGGAATGTTTGGGCAAGGCCAGGAGTGTGTTCTGCTGGGGGCTAAACACTGAATTGAATGGACAGGAAAGCCAAGTCTCTTAGGCAAGGAAAACAGGCAATCCAGGTTTAGTGAAGACTCTGTCCCATTGTAGTCTGGACAAAAGATGAGACAGGAAGCCAGCAGGAGGAACAAAGGAAGGTTGACACTTTATCAGCTTCTGTCTTCTAGACCTATACTCAAATAAACATCCAGTTTTGGGGAGAGGAATAAATAAATACCACAGTAAGCCTGATACCAGGAAAGGCTGCCCCACCCCCACTTCCCTACTGAGACCCCACAGCTGGCTGCCAGCCAGAGCAGACAAAGGGGAAGGGGGACAGTATGTTTCAGCCACCCACTGAAGAAAACAAATGGAGGATTGATGACTGATTGGATTTGGGAAAAGAAAAAGAATGATTCTTTGAAGTTTGGAACTAAATAAACATGCACTTGTTAATTAAGGATTCTAGTTGATTTTCAAGAGTCAGCTGGGTAGGGGAAATTCCTTATCTTGCTCAGTCTCAGTTTTCACATCTGTTAGATGGAGTTAATGTAAATCCACAGTCTCTGGTTTCAAGGTGAGTTTGGTGCATTGGTTTTGTTGTTATCGTCGATGTCACTGGTATTATCAGTGGTTTCTATGCAGGCTTTTAACACCAACACTTTGCCATAGTCATTTAAAGACCTACAATGATTGTTTAATTTTCTTTAAGAGGCCTGAACCCTTTCTCTTAAAAGTTCAACTAGACTTTACTTCATACATCATTGCTTCAGAAACTTAAATTGCCACACTAGGATAAATATCTTCGATTATAAATTAAGTGAACCAACATAAGAGATGAGGCTATTGATCTGGCTTGTTCAAATAAAAACCCATGTAAGTCCAGCTCACCCGAAATTTCACTTCACTGTTAATTTCCACTGAGAATAGAGACTGGAGGATGCTGTTCAGGGATCTTCCCCAACTCTTGATTCTAACGTCCGGAGAAAAGGGCTGTTTACACCTGTCCAACTACAGACAGGAACTCTGAGTTTTATATGGTTATGTTGTCTGTAAAGGAAGCTCAGTGGTCCCCAAACACTTCATAAGCATCCTTTTTGAATCACTTAGAAACTTCTTAAAAGTAAGTGACTGCTTAAAGTTTCAGTGGAATGTGAGTGGATACAAGGTGTTCAACACTCTTCTTAACCAAAACTGGTTCATTAGATTGTCAGCCAGGTTCAAAGTTACTCTGAGCATGAATACAGAAAGGGAAGAAGAGGAGGACCATGGTCTAAAGGGACAGACTCACACAGTTCTGTTGTTCTAGCAAAATTAATTGTAGCATCATTCTCACTTTTAAAAATGTTCCATGTAGGACATTTCATTCTATGTCTACTTCAGGCCACAGCGTCCAGTCTATTTGTAGTTCTGGCCACCGTTTGTTTGGGTACCTACTCTGCTCTGTAAGTTCCTTCAGGAAGGCAGCAGCTAGCGTACAGGCTTACTAGCTCCTTCCTCGGTAGCTCATGTACCCATTCAATGGTCATTTAGTAAGGGCTTTTTAGAGTGGACTAAAAGGAAGATAAACTCCAGTTTAGTCACTAGACTATCATAAACGGAAGCATAGACTTAAGACAGAGATGGGCCATTGGAAAGAGTTTACAGACTGCTTAGGAAGTGAAACCATTCCTGCAGTCATGAAAGGCCAGTTAGCTGAGCACTGGATGCAGGTCTTTACATACTATCCTCAGTATGTAAAAATTTTAGTCCCTTTCTCTTCTCAAGAAGAATGGTGTGAATCCTTCAGCAGCGGTGCTTCCTTCTTGTCTATCAGGCTCAGTGCATAACATGAAAGAGAATCCAGTGTCCAACCTATTTAAAGAGTCATAGAAAGGGTTGTTTTCATAAGATGCAGGGTTCTGGTGAAGCTGAGGAATTCTGCTCACACTCAACATACTCAATGTAGTCAACAATTTAAAGATTCCATTTACCACTTCACAGTTGCACCTTTACTGCAGTTTATCTTAAGAGACAGTTCCAGCTGTCAGCATCTCTGTCTCCTTCATTTCTGATACTCAGTTTTGTCTTGGTTGAGCACATGGCTTTGGAACACTGTGTGGAGTGGATCACAGCTCTTGGTGGCCACAGATGAGAAGCTATTTGTCTTAAGAGTTTTGCCACCTCAGGAGCATGTGGAGGAGCAGACATGTCAGTAAGCCATCACCCCAGTGGTAGCCAGCTGCTTGCAAGAAGGCAGAGAGAAGAGGGACAGAATGGAGATTCCTGCTCCCAGAAGACATCATTCTGTGTACTAGACACTTTGCTGAAATTATTACTGGCTGAGGTTCATTTAGAATCTTCTCAGATTTGTTGCTGATAAGGTTAGCACATGAAGGTATACAGTGAAGAACTCTGAGGTCAGTCATGGCTTGTGAGGGTGGATGGAATATAAGAAGACACTGTGAAGATTTCCTGGTCAGTTTTTATTTCAGAGATCATGTCTCTTTCAAAGACAATGGTTCACGATCATATCAGACCAATGCACAGAGAAATGGACCAGTACCAGCCTTAGTAATGGATTTCATCTTCTTTCCAAATCTATAAATTATATCAAAGAGTTGGGTTCATCCATTTAAAAAACAAGCAAAAGAGAGTATTTAGGGCCATGCGTAGCAGAGAATTCACTGTGACATGCTGTTCTTACTATTAGAGAGACATTAGAGCTTTTGACTTTCAGGAGAAGGAAAAACATGGACTTATTATTTTTTTTTCCTGAGAGAGGGTTTCTCTGTGTATCTCTTACTGTCCTGGAACCCACTCCATAGACCATGTTGGCCTCTAACTCAGAGATCTGCTTGCCTTTACCTCTTGGTTGCTGAAATTAAAAAGGAGTGTACCACCACACCTGGCCACCTTAAATTCTTAATTGCTCCTGAATCCAAATTTGCCCTCAGTGAATAACTGAAATTTACTTTAAATTCATTTGTCCATTCACACATATTTATTGACTATCAGCACAGTCTATATCATTAGTAGGCCTTCTTCCAGAATTACACACACACACACACACACACACACACACAACCACACACACAACTTCTAGGCAATAAATGTACATTCATCACTGGGTTCCAGAATTCTATATTGATGTTTCTTAAAAAGATTTGCTTGTTTTATTCTTTGTATATGAGCATTTTGGTTGCTTGCATTTGTGTGTACCATATGCAGGTCTGGTACCTGCAAAGGTCTAGAAGAGTCCATGAGATTTTCTGGAACAGGAGTTACATTTTGTTGTGAG
Organism: Grammomys surdaster; assembly: GCF_004785775.1. NCBI lineage: Eukaryota > Metazoa > Chordata > Mammalia > Rodentia > Muridae > Grammomys > Grammomys surdaster. The sequence goes on along the minus strand of NW_021620638.1, from coordinate 1,494,156 downwards.
CTACCATATGGGGATACTGGGGATGGAAGACTAGGCTCTTTGCAAGAATCAGTGTTCTTAACTAGTGAAACATCTCTCTAGCCCCTGTATGGGACATTTCAAAGGGAATGAGGAATGTGATATGAAATTATTGGTTCTACAAGGGCCTGTAATAGGACAACTAATGTTGTCAGCATGTAGGAAAGAAATGGAATGGATTTTACTGGGGAAAAAGAGGTATTCTTGTCAAAGGCTGTGAAAGGAGTGGACTCTGGCTCTGTAGGAACTAAAGTCCAGAGCCCTCAGGCTGGTGAACCACAGCCTTATGTTAAACTGGGTAGGCAGGCTGAGGGGTGACCATGGACCTGGTTTTTTTTTTTTGTTTGTTTTTTGTTTTTTTGGGGTTTTTTGTTTGTTTGTTTTTGTTTTGTTTTTTTTTTGTTTTGTTTTTCGAGACAGGGTTTCTCTGTATAACCCTGGCTGTCCTGGAACTCACTCTGTAGACCAGGCTGGCCTCGAACTCAGAAATCCACCTGCCTCTGCCTCCCAAGTGCTGGGATTAAAGGCGTGCGCCACCACTGCCCGGCAGACCTGGGTTTTTATTTATGAGACAACAAGAGATACCCATGTCTTTTCCCTGAGGAGTGACAGGGTTACCAACATCGATGCTGTGATAAGCTCTTCCTGGCTTCCATGTATAAATCGTTCCAGGTTGGTCACAATATGGCTGCTGGTACTACTACTTTTAGAATCTGACACTTTCTAATAGAATTTAGTCATCAGTTTAAATCATTCAGATTTTTAGCAGCAGTTTAAAGGAGTGATTCAGTGTGGGTCTGGCAGTTTGTACAAACGAGAGAGGGCCTGGATCTGTGGTTCTTAGTTTTGAGAAGGCCTCAGATTCTTGAGAAACTAGGAACTGCATCTTAGCCAGATCCTGGCAGGTTCTGATCCAGAGGACCAGGCTCCAGTTTGAGAGAAATATTGTCCAGGTAGGAAATGAAAAGAGAATCAAGAACACAAAGTCCAAACCTCAGCAGGCAGCCAGTAGAGGATGGGACTAGCGACGGCCCAGGTATCAGCTAGGCTCCTTCTCCCATTCTGGAGGGATTTTCTACCAGTGCGCTTGAGATGGATTCTAAATCCTTCTAGTTTCTTCTAATTTATTTTCTAATCCTTTCATATGTGGCTCTTTTCTTAGCTCTGTGCATCATCCTGGCTTGCTCTGTGTGTGTTTGCCACTTTATTTCATTTTTTTTGATGTTTATCGATAACTTTTCTCTGTGAGTCCTGGGTTCAGTTGGCAGGCAGGTGTGAGGAATGTCCTGTGTGATGAGCCTGAAAGGAGAGGCTCATGGATAAAGAGGGTCTCTGGCTATGGGCTGATTTGCCCTGCAGCAGCAGGCTAATCTCAGTGTATAGGGAGAGCTCACTTCACAGTTGCCACTATAGAGAGCTGTATACAGACAAGGAGAGACTCAGGGAGAATTAGTTGAGAAGGGCCATGGTCTCTCTTTTACTTTCCTGTTTCCTATATTTGTCTTTAGAGGGACAGAGAGGAACTATACATAGACCTTCTCTAGCAGGCAGTTAACAGAGCTCAGAATTCTGGCTTAGCTGTGATGAGGGAGAGATAAATGTGAAGAGCAGATATCAGCCAGCGGAGGAGTCACACAGAAAGGATCACATAGTCTGTAGGGCTGCTGCTGGACAGAGAGGGACTCAGAAGGACTTGAGCCCACAATGCCTGCTCCACATGATACCACTAGATGGTCCTGTCTTCTGGGAGCCTTCTGGCATTCCCCAGTGCTGGCTTCCTGGAGCACTTGTATCTTGCTGGCAGTACTCATGCCACCTTATTTTCTGGTCAATGACTTTCCCCCTTAGTAACCTGGAGGATTTATGTAGGTGTTCCATGCTAAGCCCATAAGAGGTGCCAGTGGGTGTTGTATGATAGGAAGCATTGTTACCTATGGGTGCTTGCTCTGTGTTCTTTTATAGCCTGGTTGGGACAGCTTTCAAATGCATTCAGGAATAACTGACATGTGACTCTCCTTGTCCCCATGTTTGTTGAAGATCAGCCTTGCCTGAGGTCACTGTGACAGAAGAGCTTCTAGCTGTGGTCAGAGATTGTTTCAGACGTACTGAGGCACATGATGTTGGCTGTGGAGTGTCCCATACCCTGGAGGTCTCAGTTACTGCCCTAGTGTCATTCCACTGGGTCCAGATCTACCCTAGAACTTCAGGAGCTTGCCAGAGGAGGATACTACCTTTCTGCTATTGTATTACCTCTGCTGAAGTGGGTCACTTCTTTCCTGCCTTTTAATGATCTCCTTGTCTCACAGAGCCCTTGGGTGGCATAAACAGAGAAAACCACAACTGGCAAGAATGCCAAAGCTTCTTTATGTGTCAGACCTTAACACTTCTGTCCCCTTCACCTTTGTCCCTAAGACAGCCAATGTTGAATTTGGAAAGTCTGTTTCTTTTAATTCTTCCCCAGCTCTTGTGGGTGACCAGGCATTTGTGACATACACTGGGGGGTTGGGATCTTTACCAATATGTGGTTGCCCACACTTCATTTATTATATTCTGGAAGGACTGTGGCCTTGATAATTTATGTTTCTGGACTTTAATTGCATATTATATCTGGAGTAGCTATCAGGGTTTTCAGCTAGCAATTGAAATTTGATAGTGCCTGGACTCTTCCTTGTTGGAATGATTTATCCTGATGTCCAAGTGCTGAGCTGAGCCCATTTCTTTGAAACCAAAAAGCGCCCACTTAGCAACTTTCAACTTAAGTGCTGAGTTCTCTTTGGAAGCAACAGAGCAGAACTGGGTCTCTGGACACGTGCTCTGACCCTCTCCAGCCAGCTTCCCCTGCAGAAAAATAGACAACTTCTTGCTTCCTCAGTGTGGGGATGCTGCCAGTCACTGAGGAGGTCTGCTCTAATTGTTCACTACAAAAGTGAAGAAATAGCCAAGGGTGATGTCAGGCTCACAGAGCCTGAGCTAAGGCTCCTAAGATCACTGGGCCTGCATAAACTCCTTTTCTGAGTGGGGCCACAGTGGGCTTTTGGGTATCTTGGAAACGGTATCATCAAAACCTTTGTCCAGTAGTTCCTGAAAGACCTGATTCGTTCCTTCTCTCCAATATATGGACCGTGTGTGCAAACACTGAGTGTAGGTACATTATGAGAGAGACATTAGCAGGCTATACTTTTGGCAGTATGGTAGCATTCATTTTCAAAGGAAACTGACCTTACCTTCGTCCTGAGTCTGTAGACTGGGAACTGGTTGAAAAGCCAAAGCTTTGTTCTTGTGATTTAGGCTTCACCTTCATCCACTTGCACTGGAACTTTCCGTTCTCACAGACCAAGCGAAGGGTCTTTAGGCATTTGTGTTAGTCTGTTTTCACATTACTATAAGAAAATGCCTAAGGCTCAGTAACTTTATAAAGAAGTTTATTTTATCCCAAAGTTCTGGAGTGCAAGGTTGAGGGTCTGCATCTGTTATGTCTGCAGATTTCCGTGCTGGCTCAATATAACACATGGGAGGTGAAAGAGTACATGTGTCCCCTTTGGCGTCTCCTTCTAAGAAACAGTCAGTCAGTGCTCAGTTATGGGAGCTCCACACCATGATCTATCTAATTCCATTTATTCTATCTAATTCCAACCATCTCCTGTCATTTCTACCTTTAAATACCACCGTAAGGTTAGCTTTCTACACTCTCATCACTTTGCAGTGGGATTAAATTTTAAATGGACACTTGGAACACAGTCTCAAATCAAATTCAAATAATAGTGGTTTCTCAAGTTTCTCCTCCTTTTGGATTCTAGAATACTATGATCAACTAGCTAGACACCCAGGCCAGTGTGAGTTACACTGTTCCCCTTGCCATGATGATACCATGATCCATTTCGTAACTGTCAGCTGTGAGGTCTGACCCCATGACTCTGTCATGTACTTCCTTTAAACATCTTTGAGGATTTTACAGATCTTGATTGGAATAACCTGCCACCTGATTAGGGTAAATTCATAAACTTTTAAAAGTTTTTTCTCTTGTATAAGTAGAAATTTTGACCATATGTGGTCAAGATAAAAAAAAATGTCATAGCAGAAACTTTGGAAAGAAAATATTCAATGAAATAAAATATAAAAAGAGAAACTTTGGCCTTGCCAATGGTACAGTGGATATAAAAGCTTATATATTTTTCAACTAATCAATATGTAAGAAAAAAAAAAACCTGTCCTCTAAAATTGTATTTCTAACACAATATGTCACCAGCAAGCTTACATTGCAGATCACTTGTGACTGTTTTCTTGTATTTAAGTTTGCTGGCAATCTGAAACACATGCTATTTTTAATTTCAGTAGGAAAAATATGCCATTGTCACTTGAAATCTTATGATAATCAAAAACTTCATAGTGTTTTCTGCTCCTTGCATAATGATTAAAATTTCAAATTTACTGGCTTTCCTAATATCAAGGTGTGCTTTCTGAGTCTGCATGGTACAGGTGGCCACCTTTCATATGTCCCTGATGCCTTGAGGACTGCTGTGAACCCCATTATAGACTTTGTTGATCAATTTATTCTTTGAGCACTTAATGGCAACCAGAGAAGTAGGGATATAGGAGTGATTTGCCCTCCCAGGGAAGAAGGAGGAGTCCTAGAGTTTTTTGGCTGATACTCTCCTTCAGGCCAAGCCCAAAGGAGTGCTTAGTGGGCATTCCTGTTCTTGGTGGAGCTCCGTGGAACCTAGTGTTTAAGGACTGAATTAGGGATAAAGAGGACCTAGTATCAGGGCTGGGCTGTCACTGACTGTTGTCTGTATCCTGCTTCATGGCTTCTTTAGCTGTCAGTGTTGAGGGAGATGGCTAGACTATGCTGATAGCAAGTAGGACTTTGTAGATGGCCTAGATGCTTGGAAGTAAGAAGTTATCAATGAACTCACAGAGGTCACCAGAACCCGCTGGAAAGGTTAAGCTTGAATGTTGGCACCAGAAATTCTGATTTTGGGAGAGTTCCTGGAATCCATGTTTATGCAGAGCCTCAGGTGACTGTGCTAAGAAGCCCTTTTCAGAGATCTCTGGATGACTGCTAGGTCTGTCTTCTTCCTTTTTTTTCTACCTGCTTCCATCTTTAGAGTCTTCTTCATAAGTCCATGCTGGCCTCATAAATAGGCAGGTCTCCCTAGTGGATCATTTCATGCTTCTGTATAGAAAAGGAAAACAAAAATAGAAAGAAAAAGTACAATTCATGTGCTTGTCGACTTCCTCATTTCCACAGCTGGCCTTGGAGCACATAGATCTAACCATGGTACCCGGTCATTTTGTCTTTTTTTTTTTTTTTCAGAGCTGAGGACCGAACCCAGGGCCTTGCACTTGCTAGGCAAGCGCTCTACCACTGAGCTAAATCCCCAACCCCCCTTTTTTTTTTGTTATTTTGTCTTTTTCCCCATATGGTACCCTGTCAATCTTCTCTCAATCTCCTGTGCACTTTTACTTCCTGGCACAGAGCATCTAATCACAAGATTTTCAAAGATGGCACAATGGGAGAGTGCTAAAAAGGATCACCCTTTCTCTACCTCTTAATCTCTATATCAGGCCATGGTGTGTTACTTTCACCAAACACCTGATTGTCAGTATTTTATAATAAAAATAATTTTGCTTAGTTCACAGTTCCAGAGGTTCAGGGCCATGGTGTTGCTGTGAACCCTGCTTTGGTGAAGGCCTCAAGAGTGACGTCATCACAAAAGCAGGAATGCATGGCAGGACAGAAAACCAGAGCTCAACCCCAGAGACCTCTTAAAGACATCACCATACTGAGCACAAAGCTTTCTGTGTGGACACTTTTGAGGACACACTTAACCCATATCTACTCCCCTGCATCATCTCTAGGAAAGATTTCAGTGTTCCAGGGAGGACACGTGCTGTAGCTCTTACATAGCTTATTTTGTCTGTCAGGAGACCCTGGTCCCTCTAAACAAATAACAAAATGGTGTCTCAAAGTGATAATGTATTTGGGATTGCCCACTGAGAGATACTGGCTGTGGCCTTCTGGCTGCTTCTTCAGTATGTGACTGTTACAAAGGTAACCAACTGCATCCCATATGTTGATCTGAAGCCAAGGAAGGATGGAGGGAAGCCATTGGGGTGGAAGACAAGGTGAGGTGCTGGCGTTTTAAACTAGGGATTTTGCTTTGCACCTCCTTCTACATAATTGCTTGCCATCACCTTCTCCAAATCTCCCTTGTCCCACTGAAAAGGAATCTAAGTGTGTGTGTGCCCAAATCCTCCCCTAGATGATAGGATCCTCAAGGAGAGGAGGAAGTCTGACTTTCTTGTCTCCTCCCACAGGCACAGTTCTGGGTGCCGCCACCCCAAGCTGTTTGTTTAAGGGAACTCCACACATATCCAAATTTTAAACACATTCGAATGAGAATAGAGAGAGCCTGGGGAAAGGTAACACGTTCCTGTAAGAGCCATAAATGCCAAGTCTGTGTTTCTCTTCTGCTTTTGGATTAAGGACAGAATGTTAATTAAAAAGTAAACCGCTCATCTTTTGAGCAGAGATTAATTTGTGTGTTGCTTGCTCTCCTTTTATCTGTTGAGTCTTTGAATTTTTGAAAAGACAAAGTGTGAAATGTATTTCCTAGGGGTCATTCTAATGCGCCTTTTTATTTTATTGTTTTGATCTTCAGGCTGTGAGTTAGCTTGAAGAAGAGCCAGCCTTGTAGAAAGGAATTTCATCTCGAGTATCTGGATTCTTGATCATGTTCGGACGGCAGGAGCTCCTGGCTCTGAGCATACACATGCTTGTTAAGTGGTTCTGCTGGGTCCCTGTCTGGAATAAGATATTCCATGTAGTTACAGCTGCGAACCAGGAACGTAACAGGGTTTGTTACTGTGAGTTTTGCAAGCTCTTATGAGTTATTTTTGCATTCATACAATTTTAATATTTGGGGACAGGTTGGTTGTACCACTTTCCAGGGACCAAAAGTGATCATTCAGTTTTTTCCCCTTTTATTAGGTGTTAATTTAGCTTGGAAAATAATTTAATTTTTTATGCATACTGTGTGTCTTTGACCCAGTTCTCTGTTCCATGGGCTACGTGTCCTCAGAAGATGAAGTCTATAATATTAATAATGTCTGCTTATTAATTCCCTCCAAATCAACCCCTCCCCCGCATGCCCTGTGCATCCTTAATGTTGATAATTGCCTTAGGGAAGCCTACGATGCTTCTTTGAATCAGCAGACTAGCTTGAGTACTGTTATTATTGTTCCATGGAGCACCATTTGTGTGTGCCCAGAGTGGATGTACCTAAATGAAGGCTCAAGGGCCTTCCCACCATGGAAGAGCCTGCCATTCACAAGCAAAAAGAGCTGTCAGCTCCCGTCTCCTCTAACTATAATTTGCTGCAGCCTAGAAATGGGTAAGTGGCAGCTATTAAAAGGGCTTTGGAATAATTTGCAGTTAAAAGCGAAGATACTACCAATTATTCTTACACTTTTTTTTCTCACAGAAAGACTAAATATTTGGAATCCATAAATGCATGCAAAATGCCACCGTAGGTCAATTCTTATATGTATAGTTTAGTAATAACTATTCTTTTTTGCCATTTCATGGACATCTGAAGCAGAGTGACCTTCTGTTGGTGTAAGCTCTGCTGCAGAAGTGAGGGGAGGGGAGCACTTTGTCTGTGATTAGGTCTGCATGAGCTTTTGCTGGGGAAGGAAGGGCTCTTGTTCTTGGCCAAGTGCCACCATGTCTGCTGCATGCATTTTGTGACTTTTAGAATTTGAAAAATTTTAAAACCTAGCTTTTAGAAAAAAATGCCATTTCTGGATACAGGGGTTGTGATGCCCTCCTCTGGCCTCTTCAAACATTGTACTCATGTGCTGCATATACATACATGCAGGGAAAACACTTATACAATAAATTTAGTAATAATAATTGTTATTATTATTATTATTAGCAGTAGTAGTATAAATCTTTAAAAAAACTGGTGGAGAATGTTTAGTCAGTGTTCTATTGCTGTGAACAGATGATATGATTGTGGCAACTCTTATTAAGGAAAGCACTTAAGTGGGGGTGTATCTATCCTAGGTTTATTCATTATCATTATGGTGGCAAGCATGGTGGCACACAGGCAGACATGGCGCTGGAGAAGAAGCTGGAAGTTCTTCTGGATCTGCAGGCAACAGAAGAGAAGAGAGACTCTCTTCTGGCTTGGCTTTTTGAACCCCAAAGCTCACTCCCAGTGACATACAAACAAAGCCACACCTACTCCAATAAGGCCATACCCCCTAATCCTTTCAAACAGTGCCACTTCTGAAATATTCAAATACGTGAGCCTATGAAATCATTCCATTCAAACTCCCACAGAGAGTGACTGGGGAAGACACTGGAGTGCACATACATGTGCATCCATGAACACAGACACAATTTTTTTTACATGCCTTATATCTCAGCTAATTTAGTACATTACAGAGATGTTTTATTCTGTCAACTGGACTTCAGAAAAGCTGTTCATTTAGTCAAATCATGTAATTGCAATGATTGCTTATGTTAATTTTCTTGACAGGAAAATGATGTAAGTATTTGAGTTTAAGGGAGAGCCAGGCATGACATTCTTTCTTTGGAAAGCCATGAGTCATTTCTGAAACTATGTTAGTCAGCTTTCATGTGACAAAATCCCTGTGACAGTCAACTTAAAGAAGTAAAGATTGTGGTGGCTCACACTTTCAGAGGTGCCTTAGATCGTAGAAACTTGGGCCAGTTGCATTTTGGCTTGGGAGAGCAGTGCAACAGAGCTGGGAGCGTAGAGCAGAGCTGTTAACCTTGTGGCAGCCAGAAAATAGGAGGGATGGAGGAAGGAAAGGAAGCAGGAAGGTCAGAGGAAGCAGCAGCAGCTGGAGTCTCCACATCCCCTTCAAGAGTTTGACTCCAGGGACTCCATTTTCTTCCCCAAGGCTGCTCTTCATGTCTCTTCCATCACCTCCTGGTCATGTCACAAGCTGACAACATGGGCCTGTGGGGGACATCCAAGAACCAAATGTGTCATCTGTACTGCTCAGATGTTAAATGACTCACAGGTAGCTTCTAACTAGGATCCTTAGGTGATCTGGATCACTGCTCTGCCTGGCGAGGGTTGTGTATGTGTTCACAAAGGTGAGTTTGAGTTTTCAGAACAGAAGATCAGACACATTGGCGACAAGATCTTGGATGGAAATCCCAAGTTAATGTTTTTCAGGATATGGGGGAAATGAGTTAAGTACCTAGACTTTCTTTTAAGAAATGCTTATGTGATTATTTATTGTCATGTGCATTTGAAAAAGTATAACAAGCACATCATGTCTCTGATTTCACTGACTTCTTGTGTGAGATAAGACTCGGCTACAGTAATTTTAAGAGAAGTATTAAGTATAATTGGACTGAAAAATGGTATTTCAAGGAGAGTTTGGGAGGCACTGATGTTAGACAAAGCCAGTAAGCTGCCACAGTCTTGCGGGTTAGTACAGACTGCTGCTGACCTCTGTGGAGCGTTTGCTGGGAGGGATGCCATTATTTCTTTATGTTACATCATTCTCACTATAGTCCTTTAATTACTAATATTCTTGTCCCATAGAGGAGAAAACGGAGTCTAAAGACAGTAAGTAATTTTCCACAGGCCAGCGTCTAGAGGAGCTGGGCTGAATGGAAAGATGGAGAGCATCTCTTTCCATCCTTAGCGACAGGAGCTAACATCAAAGGAGACCTTTAAGAGGAGTTCCATTGTTAAGTGATTAGGCAGGCCCTTGGAAACAAATATTTATTTAGGGCTAAACTGTTGCAGGTGCTAGAGACCTCAGATGACTTCTTGAGCCTCTTGACAAGAGAAAGCTTTTCTCCCTATCAGAGTGGTAGACTGTGTAGAACACCCTTGGGGAACTTCTCTACATTAACATGCTGAGGATAGGGGAACCTACAGTCACAATTCTTTTTTTTTTTCTGTAACATTAATGGTTCTCAGCCTTGCTTTACCACAGTCTTTTTTCCTCCTCCAGTTAATCTTGGTGTAATTGTAGACTTTATATTCTTTGAAAAACCCATTTAGGACACAGTCTAACGCTTTTAACTCAGTTTACACATGAAATATCAAAGGTTCATGATAACTTGGTACCATCGAGTTGTTGGCAGAGTTTGTGTTATTTCTTCATTCAGCAGATACACATCTACTGTCTTCCATGTGCCAGATATTCTAAGAATCATATTGAAAAATTAACAAGAAAAATATATAAGCAGTCATATAAACTTTTTGTGGTAGCTTGAGTCAGAGTTTATTATACTACCACTTCTCCACTATCATAGTCATAGTTAAAATCATGACTGCTGATATGACTGTGCTAGAAGACAGGGTGTCAGGAGGTGATGTGATCCTGCAGGTTGGGATCCCAGAGAACCCCCATCATCTCTTGGGAGTTTGCAGTGTACAAACTGGAGGAGGTCCTTCACCAGAAGTTGACCACACAGACACCGTGCTTTCATACTTCCAGCCTCCAGAGCTGAGAGATAAATATCTGTCACCAAAGTCTGAGGTCATGGCACTTTGTTAGAGCAGCTTGAATTAAATAAGAAAACAAAGGGGGGTTGGTTGGAAACGCCAGCTTTTCCTGAGCATTCTCAAGACAGAGGGCATGGCCTGTTCACCTTTATCTTCTTTTCCCCAGCTTCTTGTATGAGGCAGAAGCAACAGAGCTTGAATAAATATTTATTAGATAGATTAACAATCTGTTGATGAGTTGGAATTTGTTTCCATTCATTCTGTAACTGAAGTTAACCTAATAGGAATGATGATAATTTATTTGTTTTAGAGTATGTTATTCTTTTGCAAATTGAAAACTAAGTGTTCCAAGAGGTTCTCAGATTGAAGTAGGTTTGTCTGGTGGTCACCACAGTTGAGGAGCTCAGTTCTAAACAGCATTGACCTTAGACATTCATTAGAGGACAGGTTGTTTATGCAAGAAGTTGTATTTGAAAGTCTTCCCCATAGGTTTCTCTGCATTGTTAACTTGTGTTAATTTAGGTCACATCTATTGTATTTCCTCATTCCTTGACTTTTGGCCATGTTACTGAAGTATCAGTTCTCAAGGCCTCGCCTAACTTGGTGCTGTCAACCTGTTGGTTGGGCATATATCAGTTATTCTGATGCAAGTGGAATCTTAGGGGACAGTCCACCTTTCACGGGTTAAATTACAGGATTCTAGGCAACATGTCCAGCTGGCAGTTTTTCTAAAAGTGCGGTGTGACATTCTGAAGATATTCCCAAGAACACTGAGAACTGAGAACAAATTGAAGGTCGCAAAGCTTCCCTCCCCCATAGAGCTAATTCCATTCCAGTAGGAGACAGTAGGGCTGTGGTCCAGCCCCATGTGCTAAAGGCTCTGAGCAGGCTACATGGTTGATGCTGGCAGAAAAGGTAGATGAAACTGAGTGTCCTCTACAGTTTGCTTGCAATGGTAGTCCTTGCCTCAGTGGACTTTGGTCTTTACTTTACTGGGGACTCCCTGCTTCAGTGATTCTTCTCTCCACAATGTCCATGGATTACCACACAACAGAGCAGACCAATAAGTCCTAGACAGTCAGGGGAAGCAGATCATTTGGTTGAGGGAGAGGTGTCATCAGCTTCAGAGAGTGGTATTTTAGAGACTGCTGATGTGTTCTCTTTGATAAAGGACACTTACTATTTAGGAGAAGAGAGAGGGAATCGAACTTGACATTAGCTGTCAATCATTTCTAGGATTTTTGTAGAAGCTTCCTTCCTCAAGAGCGGACTTCCCTGAGACAGAATGACTTCATTCTTTGTAGCTCTAAGGATCCTAGACCACCAGACATGTATATTTGGAGTAATGTTTGAGTAATATCGTAAATGAAAAGCTGTTGGTTTGGTTTGGCTGAGGCAGGGAAAGCCTTTAGAAGCTAGTAGAGAGACGTAGGTTTAGCAGTAACTGTGGTTTGCACCCGATTGTCTGATGAAATGGCAGCATATGCTGCTGGAGAGGAACAGTGCAGGCTTTCTCCTTATCCACTGTTAAGAAAGAACTTGTAATGGGGAAGACTAGGTTCAGGGAAAGAGCATGGGCCCAGGAGCCTGAAAGAGTTGGGAGTTTCAGTTTAGTTAGCTGTCGGTTTAAGTGAGTTATGTAGTGTTGCATGTAGTGTTGCATAGTGTTCACATTCCTTCTCTGTAAAATGGGCATAATAATACAGATTGTAGACTTTGCCGTGTAATGTTGAACATGCCTGGGATACAATAGAGTTCAGCAAATGGCAGCTTTCATTATGAAGCTGTATCAGTCATGCTCTTACCAGGTCCTGAAAGGAGCTCTGAAATGCCCTTTGGGGTACCCCAGGCTCAGTGACCTCAACCAGAGTGACATCATGCTTTAGTGAGGTCTGGTTCTTGCCTTGGGGCATATGACTCTCATTCTAAACACATTCTAAACTCATTCTAAAACTCATTCTAAAACTCATTCTAAAACTCTTCATAAATTGATAAACGTTGCTCACCCCCTCTGTCCTGATACACCCGCTTCAGTATTAATAAAATCCAGCAAAACAGTGAAAATACGGCAAGCCATGCCTCATGAGTAAACCCAATCCTGTTTGGCACATTCCTGCCAGCAGCTGGACCCTTCAAAAGAACCAGGCAAGCTACATGAGCATCTGCATTAATGCCACTCATATGCTGTGGCTTGTACTGAGTTCCCGAGGCCAAAGCAAAGCACAGATTGGAGGTGGGGCTGGGGCTGGAGGTGGGGCGGGTGAGTTAAGCCAATAATATCCAGCTCCTCAGCCAGGAAGATGTAAATAAGACTCTTTTCAGGCTGAAAATGACTTTGATGAATAATGCCGGCTTGTTTCCGTGTCACATTTCTTCCTCTGGATGTCAAGCACGTAACCAGCAATCGATAAATACTGTGTGCTTGTTTAGTGAATCACATTGGGGTGAGAAGTCTGTGGCTAATTTTCTCATGCCCGGATTGGCTATAATCTTGTTAGCCAGATGTTCTAAGCATCAGAGCACAGCAGCCTGACAAGCCAGAGTTATCTCTGTTGCACAATGCAATTGGATTGTGAACTGCATTCTTCAAAGGTCACTATTTTTATGGGGTCAGAGGCACTACGTGTCTATTTGAGATGGATGTGTGCTTTCTAGTCTAACCCAGGACAGTGCAGAAACACTGCTACCTTCACCTTTGGCTCCATGCACTTGAAGTTAATTTAACAGTACCTGTACACTTTGAGAAGTAGGGCTGATTTGGGCCAGTGTAACTAGCTAACCCTTGTGGCTAGCCCACTCCTGCTGAAGATACAAGGCAAGGCTGTTCTCATCTTGGCTGTTGGAGGAACATTCAGTGAAACCAGGAGCTATCCCCTACTTCAATAAAGACTTTAATTTAAAACCTCTTCCTTTGAAGCTTCATCCACCTTGCTTCATATTCAAATCCCAAAGAAGCCAGGGCTGAATGGAGTTGGCAGATTCAAAACAGCCTGGAGTTCAGAAGTCTTGATTATCTGCGAGAATCTCTAGGCTCAAGTGTTCTTAGCTTTGATATCTGGGGCACTATCCACATGGGCAAAGATGTATCACATCTAGGGGTGAGAACGTTACGTATGTCCCAATGAACCTTGATATTTTCACTAAGTCCACTGGAGATGGGTTTGTAAAGGGTACACACAGACTTGAGCCCTGTTGGCTGGGAATTGCAAAATATATGTGCCTTGGAGATCAGAAAATATTCGGTGGACAAGGTAAAAAGAGAGTCAAGCTGGATGAATTAAAAAAATAGTGGAAAAAACTGAGAGAGAACTTGGCATTCATTTGGTATTTGTGTCTGTTTTTCTCTTGAAATAGGCTGATGTGTTGGCAGCAGCTTCTGGCTGTTGTCAGAGATATGAACATCTGTGCTTCTTTGCAGAAAACTCGGGGTTCTAAACTGTGTGGTAGAAATTGTGCAATGCTGCTGCCACTCACTCTGCATCCTCATTAGAGGAGCCCAGCCTCTATGCAAAGTGGACTTGTGCAAGGGAGGTAATGAGCATTCCAGGATGCTGGGCTTTTTTTGGTCTCTCTCTCTTTCTTTCTCTCTCTTTCTTTCTTTCATTCTTTCTTTCTTTCTTTCTTCCTTCCTTCCTTCCTTCCTTCCTTCCTTCCTTCCTTTCTTTCTTCCTTCCTTTCTTTTTTTTTAACTTCATGTTCCAGCAAACTCAATTTTCCAACAGTGAGCTATAAGGCTTTTGCATTCACATGTGCACACTTCGTTGCTAGGTTGGAAATAAGAACAAAAGAGGCCAAGTTCGCAAGGTAATTGGGGTGCGGACGTGGCAGAGGGAGCCATAGGGATGTGTAGAACTTGAGTGACGTGTTCTTGGAAGCCTTTGCTTTCTTAGTCACTTAGTTAATGCTAAATGCTGTTACAAATGTTAAAAGGAAAATCTCTTAGACTAATTAAATTCAACAGAGTGTAGTGCGGAGCAATTAAAAGCAAAGCAAAGCAAAACAAAACAATTAGTGAATTGGTTAGTTCACAGATGCAAAACTCAGGCCAATATGATCAGGCAACGTTTAGAGACAGAAAGCAGAAATTAGATATATAGAAGATCTAATTGGTTATAGCATAATTGGTTAATTAATTATGGTTCACCATTTTACATTATTCTAATTAGCTGGCCTTCTGCAATTAACTGAAGTTCAGCTGCTAGAGCTGACTAAAATAAGCATTCACAAAAGTATATTCCTAAATTAGTGAGTTTATTTAGCATGAGTGAGTACCAATTTTTTTTTGATCTGTTAGGACCAGAATGGTATCATGGTTTCATGCATTGGCTTCCTAAACATTTTGTTCAATATAAATGACCTCCAAATATTAATAATGTAATGCAGTAGTCAATCACATTTATAGCATATGAAGAGGAGTCTGGGACATAAAGTTTAGCAGTGTATTTGTGGAAAATGCCACTGATATATTGAACATGTATTGTCTTTGTCCCACCCCAGATATTTTCCTAAACAGTGAAGATCTGGGTTTGTTGAGACAAATACTTAACTCTTGTATTCACAGGTAAGCATATAGCTCTGAACTCTCATCAAAGAATTTTCTTTTTTCAGTGATCAGAGATCATTACAGAAAAGCCATAACTGGTCATAATGCAGAGATCAAGTGACTGTTGGGTGCCCATCCCTGATTAATACGTTTACAAAACAACCCATATACCTGAGGATCAGGGAACGTCACAGAAGAGACATGGAAAGATTATAAGAGTCAGAAGACCAGAATGTGTTGTAATATGGTTAATTATTTTTATGTGTATTGGTGTTTTTTCTCATTTGTGTCTGTATACTATATGTGTGCCTGGTTTCCTTGGAAACCAGAAGAGGGAATTTGATCTCCTGGAGCTGGGGTTACAGCTGGGTGTGAACCACAACATGGGTGCTAGGAAAAGCAGCCTGAGTCAAACCCGGGTCTTCTGGAAGAGCAGCCAAAACTTTTAGCTACTGAACCATCTCTCCAACTCCCTTTAAGATAGCCTGCTCTTTAAAAACAAAAGAACAGGAAGATGGTGAGTTTAGAGAAGAGGGGGTGGATTGGAGGGCAGTAGGGGGAAGGTGTGGCTGTGAAGATGATTAAGATACATTGTCAGAAATTCTCAAAAAATTAATAAAAATAGCATATATTAAAAAGGAAAATACTAGGTAGTAAAATCAATGTTTGTTTATAATGAGGATAAGCAGGGCTCAGTCATGTGAGAGTTTTTTTTTAACTGCTTGGTAAATGCATCTCTGCTTCTTGATGTCCAAATATAAAATGTGTTTTTCCTGATTCATAGCCTAATAAAAGTGTCCTTACTTGGCGCCCCAATTGAGCACTTAGCGCTGGCAGGGGTGTGCCGGACAGCTACTCTCACTTTGCTCTTCCGAGTAAAAACTGTTCTAGCTTTTCTGGGAAACAATATGGGCATGTGTCTGAACACTCGAGACTGTGGTCCCCTCAGCCTCTGCCTGCCTGTGAGAGCTCCAGGAGATATGAAGGCCACTGTCCCCTCCACTCCTCTACACAGAACTCTCCTCTCAGGTACTAAATAGATGCAAGCAGAACATGTGTCTGTTGGTGTCTAGAGTATTGGGATCTGCATAGAAAGTATGTAAGGTGCAGCAGAGTGTCTGGAACCTAGTAAGTACTTCCTCTGTTGCCATTTGCTCTGGATAAAGGTGTTCACAGATGTTTGCCCTGCATTTATTTAGACATGGGGGGGGAAAAAGAAACCAACTGTGCAGTGACAGTTACCTAATACTTTTACTACTTATAAAGTACTATAACATCATCATATTTCATATTTACAGAAACCCAGAAAGGACAACAAAGAACGAAAAATTGCATTTTAAAACAGAAAACAGATAAAACCAATCCAACTAACCACTAAAAACATTGAGTTAAAAATCCCCAGGAGGCACAGATTCAGAGGTTCCATCTTCTTCCTCCTGTTCCCTAATCATCCTTCTCTTTACCAAGGACACTTAC
The DNA here is from genome assembly GCF_004785775.1 of Grammomys surdaster. NCBI lineage: Eukaryota > Metazoa > Chordata > Mammalia > Rodentia > Muridae > Grammomys > Grammomys surdaster. The sequence continues at coordinate 1,477,614 of NW_021620638.1, read as the reverse complement.
ACAGGGGCAGTGTTTTTCTCCTGTCAATGCAGAGCTTAAATCTAGGGATTTTGGCAGCATTTATTCAGGATATTTTGTATGGAGGTTCTGAAACACAACTTAGTGCATGCTGTGTTTGAAGATGGTTTATTCCCCAGAAGTCAAGTTGAAGTTTTGTCCCCTAGAGTCTATTGTTAATGCCATCAAGGGAGTTGAAACTTAATGTCAAGGAGGTATTCAGAAATGAGGTCTTTAGAAAGTGATTAGATGGCCATTTGGGTAGAGTGTCCATGGCTGAGTCTCTGGTAAACAGAGAGTACAGACAGAAGACGTAAATGTTCCTGTCATGGTGCAATATGGCCAAGGTAGACCCTTGCCAGAGCCTGTGCCCTGTTGTTCACACTGGCCTACAAAATTATGAGATAACGAAGTGACTTTCTCTGTATAACAGAATTCACCTCTGGTACTCTGTCATAGTAACTGTAAAGTAGACTAAATGTGATCCTAGCATTGTTTTTCTAGGAGAAGCTTTAGAAGAGCACACTCTTTAGAAGAGTGACAGCTCCTTTTCCTACTCTACCCAAAGGCTTAACTCTACGGTTGAAAAGGACTTTCTGCGAAGTCCGTAGGAGTGTGGACTAACCCCAGAGATTTCTCAGCTCCCCCTAATATGTTTCTACCTAACCTGGCTGGCACTCTGTATGTGGTTTAGTCTTTGCCAGATATTAGAAGTCTAGCATCAGAGCTGGGACCCTGGCTCTTAACTGGTTTCCCTGTCCTAGTAAGTAACCCCTGAGCACAGAAACTGAAGTTTTCCTTTCATCCAGCTTGGTGACCAATGAACTTTCTACCTGGAGACCCTTGATTCTGCCTGCCTGTTGGTGGAAGGATGGTATGTTCCTTTATCTGCCATCTCCTTGCCAGGCTCTGCCTGATACTTCTTATTTCAGGCCTACTGATGCTGGCCTGGTTATTGAGTTGACTCTGACACATCCAAAAGACTGATATTCCCCAGACAGAGCTCCACTGGGGCAGCATATGTGCTCCCAGATGCTGAAGCTTGCTCTCCTTCTGAGAGGCCATAGCCTAGGGACCCGGATAGAATCAATTTCAGGTTCTGAAATCTCCCCATGGGCCTAACCTCATTGTAGTGAACTAGGACAGGCCACCAGATACTGCTCTTAGTGATGTGTTTTTAAGTTCCTCATTGCTGGATGTACTTGCAGAGTTTCAGGTTTCTGTGAGGGAGCAGGGGTGACTAAGCTGCTTTTGATGATACTCCGGAGTCAAACACTTCAAACCAAAACAAACCATGACCACTAATGCTGCAGTTAGTTCAGAGTGCATTGAACAGTCTGTCTGCAAAGTCTAGAGAAGGGACAGGAAACAGATGCTTTAGTTTCCCTTAGCACATAGATTGAATGGAGTAGTTAGTGTTCATAGTGAGGAGTAGTTGATGAGCACTCTGGGACAGGTCATTCTGTTTCCATAACAAAAGGCAGCAAACAAGATAACTTAACCCAAGAGAAACTGCCCCTCTTAACATTTCTGGAAACTCGATCTCAAAGGGTCAGAAGATCCATGCTCCTTTTGAAGCGTCCCTATTTTCTCCAGCTCCTGGGAGCCTCTGATGGTTGCTGGCTTATGCAGCGTCTTCTCCTCTGTCTCCACATGGCTGTCTCCTGCGTGGCTTTGTTTTTATGTAGTGTTGATAACCAAGCTTTTCACAGTGGGTTAGAACCGTCCCTCATGACCACATTTTAATTTGATGGTGTCTGCAAAGTTACATTTATAGACAGAGGCTTAGGACTTGAATACAGCTTTTCTGTGGACACAATTCAACATATCAGCTACCTATGATTTGATCTTCCTATCCCATCTCCAGTTATATGATCATTAGGAGAACAGTTTTGTGCCTGATTTTTTTTTGTTCTATATGTAGGTAATAATAGTATCTTCTTAGAGGTTGCTTTGCGACTTATATGAGCTCATGTTTGGCTCTGTCTGGTGTCTGTCATGCTAAGAAGGCAGGGCTTAGCACTTCTGCCCACACCCTTCTAGTCTTTTGGTTTCACAAGGGAGTTTGGAAGTGCATGGGCCACACACAGACATTAATGTTGAGACGGAGCCAGAAAGTTAACCTTTTTAATATTGTGACACAGTTTTTCTCTTCTGCACGCAAATGCTGCTGCAGGCTCATTGTCAGCCCTTATTATGGATTTGGTTGTGAGGAATCTCTTCAGCTGGTCTTTAAAGTCAAATCCAGAGAATCTGGGCACTGAGTTCAACAAAGTATCTCTCTAGAGGTTCCAGCTCGGAGGCATGTGTACTGTGCACCTTTGTTCTTGGCGTACCATTCAAGAGCTGCTCTGTGTGCACAGGCACAGCTGCACACCAGTTGAACCTGTGGGTCCTTCTTGGGATTTAGTGAGATTAAGAGTGGTTTGTTACTGTATGATTCTTGAACCACAAGCAATAATCTGCTTGCTTAATTATGTAGAGGGAAAGAGATTCCTGGTTCAAAAAAAAAAAATTCTGCCGGGTGGTGGTGGCGGCGGCGCACGCCTTTAATCCCAGCACTTGGGAGGCAGAGGCAGGAGGATTTCTGAGTTCGAGTGAGTTCCAGGACAGCCAGGACTACAGAGAGAAACCCTGTCTTGAAAAACTAAAAAAAAAAAAAAAAAAAAAATCCATGGCATTAAATTTGAAACTAGGCATTTATCTATCGAGGGTCAAACTCTTCTCTGCTTTATCTCGGTGAGGCTTGCATTATCAGTTCTATAGATAGCTGACAAAAATGCTTTTGTGGCATGCCTGATGGGGAAAACAGTTGCTACTTTTGAAGGCCCAAGTAAAACTTCATTTCTGCTGAAGCCCAATTAAGGAGTTATCAGTAGTTCCTTTATGTTCCATACAAATCAGTTGCAGATCTTAAAACAGAAGCCAGATTTTGCATGCTCATTTAGTGGTGCCGATGAGTGGAATTGCAATTTGTAGATTTCATTTTAAATGATCTAGGACCTTAGATTAAGAGGGGTAAAGATTTCTTTATGGCATGTATTTTAACTTGACTGCTTTCTCTTCTGAAGATTTTATTCTTAATCATGTTGTGGAGGCGCAGTAGCTACCGGTTCATGAGTTATTGAGGTTTAACACACTGTGCTCTGTTTTCTTCCCAAAGCGAATAATCAAAAATTAATGTGTAAGTTGTATTTATTTAGTCTACATTCAGAGTTGTTATCACTTTAATTTTTTAAAAAAAAGTTTCCTGTAGTCTTGCTGATTTTTGGAAGATATGCTGTTCATGAATTAATATGTCAATTGTTTTCCTTCTCAGTATGGATGACTACAACCCTACCATGAGCATATTGCGCACTTATTATGTGTTAGTACAGTTAGAGTACTTTAAATAGATTGCTATTATTACTTAATTTCTGTTTTGAGCCAGGGTCTCACTCTATAGTGCTAGCTAGCCTTAAACTATAAAAGTTGCTTAGACCACATTAGACTTGAAGTCTACATCTTGAATACTGAGGTTAAGGACTTGTGTCAGCTAGTCAGTCCTATTGTTTGATTGGTATATCAGTTCTAGACTTTAAGTGCTGATTTGATAACATTCTCTATGTGATAATTATCCATGATGCCACAGAGAAACAACAGAACTAGATTGCTCTGTGGGTTAAAAAACGTATTTATTAGGGAGCAAACTGTCAAGAGCAGCTCTAGGGGGGTGGGACGTAGGATTTGGCAGAGAGAAAGGAAAAATGGAGGAAAAGTAATCAGATTTTATATAACAGCAAAGGTGGCAATTGGCTGTTGATACAGACTCTCTGGATTGACCCAGAACTAGTTCCTTGACAAAGTAGTTGACCTTTGGAGGAAGGCTAAGGAGGAGGTTCCTGGAGGAATAAGGGAGGATCTCAGTGACACGAAATGCCTTAAGAGACATACTTTACCATGAAAATTTGAGGTTTATTTACCTGATAACAATCTTCCATTTTCCAGCCAGAGTCCTCCAACACTGTCATTTTGAGGAAAGGGGTCTTTAGACCTGACGATAATGATCTAGGGCTAACAGGAATGAGCTTGTTAAGGCTACATGTTTATTAATGGAAGGTCCAGAACTTGAACCTAGGTGATGTGATGCTGGATCCTTAGCTCCTAAACTCTATACTTGGATAGACTTGGTGCATCTTTGCATTTTAGGAGAGAAATATGGGTACAATCCAGAGATTTGCAGTGCTCTGAGTGGGCTCCGAGTTGTCATTGTCATGGAGCATAATTTTAGAGGGTTTTTATTGTTCTTTTGTTGTTTTGTTTTTTACTGAGATTGTTTGGTTCAGAGAGGACATTTGTGCTAAGTTGCCTAGGCAGAGGCTAAAAATCAGTGGGAATAAATCCACTAAATCTCCAAGTTGCAAGCAAAATCATTGTGAACTTAAAAGATTTATGGGCCACACACAGATTAAGGGACAGTTGACTCAGGTGCTACCAAGAGGAACACTCTGTCCTAGAGTATTTATTTCAGAATGTCATTTGGTACTTGAGTTTGTGAAATAAATAGCACTAAGGTCAAAGCAATTTAGATAACTAGCTTAAAAAATTAAATAATTTTTTTAGCTGCAGGCATTTCTCAAGCATTAATACATGCTGTGTGGTGTGCAGGTTCTGAGAGAACAAAGGGTTCGTCTGTGTTTTCAAGTGGTTCTGATGGGTGTTTGATTGTTCTTTTTATTCTGGCAGGATGAGAGTCGTTGACTGCACTTAACTGTTATTATGGAATTTTCCAGTAGAGTGGTTAGGATAAATTTGAAGGTAGCAGACAGAAACCCCAATGCTGATTGGCTTAAGCAATAGAATCTTGACCAGGAAAAGGTTAAAGGTGAGGTGAGCTGCAGATTCTGGCTGGCTCAGCCACTCTCTAGGTCATTCAGGACTTGGTTTCTTTCTGTCCCTTCCAGGCAAGGTTGAGCCTTGAAACTGGTAATAGGCAAATTCCTCATCAAACAAGCACGGTAGTCATGTGGAATAGCAAGAATAAAAGTCTTATGCCTTTTTGGAAAAGCAAATGTTGCATGTTTGCTAGAGAGATCGCAGCAGATGTCTGTGATTGCTGGTCACTTGAATAAGTGCTATTAATTTGTTTGTATGTAGTGAGATTTTTTTTGTTGATGATTTCAATAGTTATCCCTATATAAAAGTGATTCCTGGTGGGTTCTATAGGCTGTCTCTCTGCATTCTTCAGCCTGCCGTCAGCAATTGCTCAGACTGATAAGACAATTAGTGTCTGTTCTTCACATCAAAAGCAAGTTTCAGTTTTAATTTTTTAGAATGAGTGTCATGATTTATTGCTGTGTCATTTGTATTTGCACATGTATCAATTTCTAATAAAGTATCTTGGTGGCTATCAGTTGACTTTGCTTTATTATCTTTCACTGTCTGTACAGTGTTCCCTAGATTTCAGGGAAATGCTGCAGGGTATTCTAATGTACCCCAGGCTGAGGCTTTCAACAGCAAGAAACGGAGAATCTGATCTGCAGTTTGCATGCCATATGAGTACTTGCTTTGGCCATGGGGATTTCTTTTGAGAAGTGAAAACTGTCTGCAGATCACTTGCCTCATTTGGCAGTTGCTGTTTGCCTTCCAGCGCCGGCTTGTATTTCTGTACACTGCTGTCCAGTATGCATCAGCTGATTATAGTTATGGGTGAGGTATTTTGTGTGGGTTCAAAGTCGAAGGAGAAATGGAACCTTCTTCCTGATCATTCATACTGGTCACAGAGATGAGACAGTCACACGAAAACTATAATGATCTAGTATGAAGTGAGGCTTGAGCCTAGGTCTGGGAGACTCAGTGGAAGGAGATTTCTAAGCAGGAGAGAACCACGTTTGATTGGGTCAGAGAGAAGAGGGATTTGGAAAGGTAGGGTACTGAGAATAGGGTGATATTGTTTAGCTAGAGATTAAATGTTATAAAGCAGTTAAAAAAGAAAGAAAATAGTCTAATGATTTAAGGAAGTAGTGATTTATTGTTATAGAACCGGTTACTCTCAAGGCATTGTGAGTGGACCAGAGGTGAGCTTCTGCTTATATTCACAGCTCTAGCTGATTATAAATCCAGGGGTAACTAAGCTGGGTGCTTCCCACTAAGGGTCTTTTACTTAAGAGGACATAGTTAGATGTTACTGGGGTGCAATTATCTGAAGGGAAGTCCAGGGTTGGCAGTCATTCCATGTGATACTCACATGCCTGTCAAGTTGTGTGATTGGGGATGCTGTTTGAACATCCTCATGGCACAGCAACTAGCCTCCTCCAGAGAAGAAGTTGGTCAGTTGGCGACTTCTCTGTCCTAGACTTGGAGATTACAAGAATCCCTACACAAATGTCAGTGTGTTTGGAAAGACTCAGTGTCGGCTATCTTTCCATCACTGTGATACCATACCAGAACCCATCACTTTTGTAAGAGGTCTTTGTTCAGAGTGTTAGAGATTTAAGTCCATGGTCACTAGGCTGTGTTGCTTTTGTGCATTGGTTGTGAAAGTGGGCCAGTTCACAGTGGTTGAGAATCCAAGAGAGAGGAAGGAGTGGGCATGAGCCAGTATCCACACACCTAACTTCTTTCCAAAAGTCAAAATTCCATCAGTCTTCATGGTGCCATGACTGGCGCTAGCCTTCTACCTTGGTCCTTTAGGGGGTCAATTACAACCCAGACTGCAGTGGCTGCTAAGCAAGATTGAGGAAGGATGAGAAAGAGAAGAAATTGGACACTTTCTTTTAAAGGGAAAGGTGCCTGAAAGAATACAGAAACCTTGCAAAACCAAAAGCATTCTTGTACTAGGACAGGCACAAAAAGAATACCTGCAGCTGTGTTTCTTTAAACTGTTTTTACATGAATATTCATACTTAGTTCATTGCTGTAGCTTTTTTGGTTGGCAAACCATGGTATAAATAATGTCTTCATCTACCTGTTTTCTTTTTTTATTTAATGACAATTTATTTTTTAAAAAAAAATTACAGGGACTGGAGAGATGGCTCAGTGGTTAAGAGCACTGACATCTCTTCCAGAGATCATGAGTTCAATTCTCAGCAACCACATGGTGGCTCAAAACCATCTGTAATTGGATCCAGTGCCCTCTTCTGGTATGTCAGCAACAGCCTGCTCATAAAATAAATAAGTAACTCTTTTTTAAAAAAATGTTACAATTGAAGTTTTGTACAAAAGACATGGAAAGTGTCCTTGGAGCACATGTTAGAAATATTGGAGCAACTGAGGTAGAGCTTCCCTGAGTGCCCAGGTGGGCCCCCAAAATCCCTGGTGCCCCAAGAATGAAGTTGCCTGGAAGCCACTCTTTGAATCCATCTATCCATCATCCATCCCTCCATCCATTCCCAGTGGATAAGAGCACTGACTGCTCTTCCAGAGAACCTGGGTTTAAGTCCCGGCATCCACATGGCAGCTCACAACTGTCTGTAAGTCCAGCTCCAGGGGACTCAATGCTACTACACAGACATGCATGCAGGCAAAACATCAATGCACAAATCAATGAACCAATCAATCAATCAATCAATTAATTAATTTGAAAGAAAGAAGACCTGAAATACAACAGAGAAAATGGCCCGCTAGAGCACATTGCCTCTTTTTTTATTTGTTTGTTTAACACACTTAAAGGGAAAAGAGCAGAGAAAAATGACACATTATTTAAAGAATATTGAGGTTGAAAAGCATAAGAATGTTAACATTTTCTCCACTTCCATTTTCTACTTTTTCACTGCTACAAGCCATGGTGCCCACTTATTCCTGGAAAAGAAAGCACTGTGGTGAGTTCTTTTTAAATAAAGAATGCGGTGACTATGGAAAGCATAGGAGAACCAGTGACTGGTGGTAACAGAGCTTACTTACAGAGGTGTGTGGGAAAGGGTGTCCATTAACAATTCAGTGCGCCCTTGGGATTTCCCACTTAGAACATTAAGGAAGTGGAATTTCTGTAGCTTGGTAATTGTTTCTTAAAACAATTTGCTAAAGCCAGCCAAAAGCTCAGCTATGCCTCCCCACTTCCCGTTCCGGCTGCTGGGGTTCTATTATGAAAATGGAGAAGTGGGGGTGGGAGTCCCAGCTTTTCCTTAGCAGAGCACAAGGAGGCCCAGGGAGCCTTCCCTTGTTTTGTGCTCTGACCTCCACATCCAAGCAGGTACAGAGGCTCAGAAAAAATTCACCCTTGGCTTCATTAGGTTAAAAAAACCTCTTGCACTCGGGGCTTCTTTTTTTTTTTTTTTTTTTTTTTTTTTTTTTTTTTTTTTTTTTTTATTGGATGATTTATTTACATTTCCTATGTTGTCCCCTTACCCCATCCCCCACCACCCCCTCGGAACCTCCAATCCCCTCGCCCCTCCTCCTTCTTCTCTGTGGATGTAACCTCTATCTACACCCCCCCCCACTCCCACCTCCCCACCCTCAAAATTCCCACCCCCTGGGGCATCCAGCCTTCATGAGGTCAAGGTTCTCTTCTTCCGCCTATGCCCATCAGGGCCCTCCACTTTTACATATTCAGCTGAAGCCCTGGATCCCCCCCTAAGTGCTCCCAGGCTGGTGGTTTAGACCCTGGGAGCTGTGGTTGGTTGGTATTGTTGCTCTCCTCATGGTGCCACAAACCCTTTCAGCTCCTTCAGTCTTCACTCTAACTCCTCCATTGAGAACCCCATGATCAGTTCAATGGCTAGTTGTGAGCATCTGCCTCTGAATATGTCTGACTCTTGAAGGCCTCTGAGGAGATATCCATATCAGGCTCTTATCAGCATGCACTTCCTGTCTTCCACATCAGCATCTACCTTTGGTGATTGCACATGGGATAGATACTCAGGTGGGGTGGTCTTGAGACGGCCCCTCCTTCAGTTTCTGTCCCTCACTTTGTCTCCATATTTGCTCCCTTGGCACTCGGGGCTTCTTTATTTGTATTTGTATTGTTCATCTCGATATGTGACCCCCTGGCTCTGTTTTTCAGCAGCACTAGAGGGATTGGAATGGAACCGAGGATGAGGGAAGGGAGAGCAGAGGAGTCTACTGGTTCTCACTATGTAACCCTGACTGCTCTGGAACTGCTAGGTAGACAACCCTGGCCCGGAACACACAAAGACCCACCTGCCTCTGCCTCCTGAAGGATTAAAAGCACCACCACACCGTAATGTAAGTATTTTTAATTCAAATAATGGCAGGGTCTGATTTTTGTAGCATGATCTGGAAGTTCAGATACTAAATGGACTCCTGGAGCAGAGCAAACCTTGATCCTGCAGAAGTGGCTGAGCTCAGCATGAGCCTGAAGAACTCAGCAGCAGACCCAGGATTTGTGAGCACAGAAAGGCTTCTACGATCGAACCTCACCAGTTCTCTGAAATCTGCTGGACACCAGATGTTTCATGGGTGTACATTGGGGCTGTGATCTCCCAGTAGACTAAAGCTGATCTAATCTGGTTTGATGTGTGTTTATCAGTGACGTTAGATGACAACCATCCTAGTGACTTACTGATGTATAAATACAACCCTGGAACTCAGCAGCTTCTAAACCAACCATGTTTGCTTCTTTATTTATTATCTGTTTGATTTATGCTTTCTGAAGATGGGACTTCTTATAGCTCAGACTGGCCTCGTGCTTACTTGTTAACAGAGCCCAACCTTGATCTCTTGGTTCTCTATAGCCTATGATAAGAGATCAGATACCATACTTAGCAACAAAGGTTTGATTTTGCTCCTGAAACTATACTTCTGGACAGGACAGGTTGAGTATGCCTACATGGAGCTTACCAGGGTAAATGAGTGGCCTTTCTGGGAATTTAGGCCCCTTAGAAAAACCCCAGCACCTGGGGACTTCCTCTACCTTTGGCTGCACCTCCCTGTCAGCTACTGATGCTTTTATTGCCTCTATAAGTTTGCTTAAAAAAAAAACCTCAAACTTTCCATAGACGTTGTAGTCAGATTGCTTCCTTTCTTCAGAAATAGGTGCTTGAGATTAATTCATGTTTTTGTCCATGGCTTGATAACTTCCTTTCTCTTGCTCAAATTTCATTGTGTGCAGATACGTACAGTTTACCTGTTTATTTATTGAAGGAGATTTGGTTGCTTACAAGTTTGGGAAATTATGGGTAAGGCTGGTGTAAATATTTATGTGCATGCAAGCACATACACACATATCACATGAGAGTCAGGAAGAAGGAGAGAAAAATATTCTTTGAACCCAACTTTTTGTAATGATAGTATTTTACGTAACATTTTCAAGAGCCAGAAAGTTAGATTCCACAACACACTCACCCAGATTGTGTGAGCTTTACTAGCGTGTCATCCAGTTTTACTCGTACCTCTTCTATGTTTAAGTGTTTATAGCTCAATGAAATTTTATTGTTTGTGTGCTCTTCTCAACTATGAACCTAATCAAGATTCTGAACTGTCTCGGTCCACAAGGAAACTTGCTGGAGCTGCCACTTTAAAATCCATACTCCCTAACTCCAGCCCCCTTCCCTGGTGACTACAAGCATGATATACGACGTTTAAAACAGTCTTGGGAGTCACTAGCCTATTTTTTGTTCTTCATCATCTGAGGGATATCTATTGATTTGTCTTCTTTTTGGCTTCTCTTGTTTCTGAGACATATTTCAGGATGGCCTGAATGAACACTCGCATCTATAAAACAAGGATCTTCTCCCTCCCCTTTCCCGCCCCCGCCCAGAAGTTAGTTATAAAGAAGTTGAAATCTGCATCTGTTTTCTGCAGAACCTGACATGTAGTTATTAGTGTTAATGCGGCAGATGGATGAGGCTGAGATTATTTTGTGATAGGGAACTTACACAAGGTTCATTAGCAAATTCCTTTAAAGAACGACCCACTTTACTTCATTTAAAACATGATTCAATTTACCCAAACATAATGTGTGAATAAATTCTTAGAGGGAATTACAATTTGTATTCACTAACCAGCAAATGATAATGTGGTTAAAAACTAGAAAAATGAGAGAGCATAAACGAGCTGGGGGCAGGGAGACGACCTTAGGGCTATGCAGGTGCCAGTGTTAGTTTTATTGAGTTTATTGAGTTGATTTATTAATGAAATTCATTAATTCACCATGTTGTAAACAAAAAAGATGTTTAGAATATCAGGAATGTTTTCACTGTTGAGGGCTCAGAGGGCATAGCAATGTGCAGCAGAAGCCAATGTGACATGACTCTGGAAGGAAGAGTAAGAGTAGTGCGTTGTCTTCTGAGGCTCTGACCACACGTGCCAGTCTCCAGGCTTGTATGATGCAAATATCTACCTGGAAGGCAACGTTTGAACCAGAAAATTGTTTAGTTAAATTGTCAAAACAACTCTATTCCAGAGTTCCAGAGCATGGTTTTCAACCTCTGCAGTATTTATGCTTTGGGCCAGATAAATCCTTTCGGATGAGCATATTAGTTTTCTGTCAGTGTGAAAAATAACTAAGAAAAATCAACTTAGGAAAGATGCATTTTCTGCTCCTGCTTTAATGGTCCTGCCCCATGGGTGGCTGGCACCATTTCCTTTTGGGAGTGCATAGCAGAGCAGGGCTGTTCATCTCTGGGCAGCCAGGGAGCAGGGAGTTGAGCTGCCACCGGCTGACCTCCTTCTTCTATGCTGTTCTTACTGTGCGCCAGCCTCAATATGATGGCCCCAGAGCACAGTGAATTTTATGGCACGGTTGTATCCTATGCCATTTGTCTCTGGGAACACATTCACAAAGCCCAGGACAGTGTGCTTTGGTCACTTCTTAGGCATCTTTCTGTCTAGTCAAGTGGATATTTAAAGTTTGTTACTGTGGTGGGTCATGTAACTGTATTATAGTGTAATTATCAACATTGTTCACACTGCTGCCTGAGTCATGATGAAGAAGAATCTCTTCAGGCATTATCAAATGTCTCTCATGGGTAGGAAGGAATCATTTCTGTGTAGAAACCACTCATTCAACACACACACACACACACACACACTGGTGCGCATACTTAACACACATGCATATACACAGTAAATGACTTATTTTCTAATTTACAGTAAAGATCTGATACTTAGATGATATTCTTTCTCTTGCTTTGTCCATTCATTGTTTTTGTGATTCTTTCTGGTATATAGCACAGTTTACACTTTTAACTGTAGTACGTTAGGTGCTAGCTTGTGGCTGAATTGCCCCCTACCATACCACATAGTGAAGGCTTAGTCTCCCAACTGTGGGACTATGTGGAGATGGCTGAACCTTTAGGAGGCGGAGCCTGGAGGAAGACACTGGGTGTGCCTTTGAAGGAGCTCTTGAGACCCTCACTTCTCCTGGCCACCTGTCTTCCCAGCTGTCAAGAGTGAGCAGCTTCCTTACCATCGTCCACCAAAACACACCGCTACTACCACTCCTCCATGATGCACTGCTTTGTTATGTATCAAGAAATAATGGGGCTAGTCAGCAGGGCAAAATCAACCTTTCATCTTTGTAAGTTGGCTTATCTCTGGTGTTACTGTAACTGAAAGCTGACTAACAAGTTGAACCAGTTCAAGACTGTATTATACTTTGTCTATTGCTAGACACACAGTTTGTTTTACTTTCACTATAACAGTATCATTCTCAGTGAATATTTTTTTGTGTGTATGTAATCCTGAACATACATGTGACAGTTCTGGACACTGAAGAAAAGCACCATAAAGTTTATTCAACTTTATTATAAATTACCAAGGACATTGCTTCCCAGAGACTCCATTGCTTTATACCTCCCTTGAGCAGTATCTGTCATCCTGTTTACTTTTTGTCATGTTTCACACAGACTTTGCTCATTTGAAGAGTAGACTTGCTATTTTATTGTTGCTTTATTATGTTTTTGACTACTACTGCATCATCATCATGAGGTCCTTTTGGGAGGGACTCTTGAGATCTGTAGCCATACATTTTAATTATGCAAAAAGATAACAAACACAAAACAAAAAACAACAAACAAACAAACAAAGCATAGAACATTTTTCTTATTTTCACTCTTCCTTCTATCTCTTTCCTTGGAATGCCATTGGTTCCCTAGTTCGTGTCCTTCATTGTCCCATCCCACTGACTTTGGCATCTCATCAAATAGACTTATGTAAGGAGGGTGGATAGTATTAGCAGAGAAAAATGATGAAAGGACTTTAACAGCACACACTTCTCTGCTTTTACAATTTAAAAAAGTTTTATTTAATGAGTGTTTTGCCTTCATATATGTGTACGTAGTGTGTATGTGTGCCTGGTACTCATGGAAGCCAGACAAGAGTGTTGAATCCTCTGGAACTGGAATGATTGTAAGCCATCAAATGGGTAATGAGAACCAAATCAGAGAGCTCCTCATTGGGAATAGCAGGTGCTCTGAGCTCCTGAGGCGCCTCCCAGTCCCATTGCACAACTGTTTCCCCATACCCTGTTGCTTGCTTGAGTGGTGGAATGAGCTGTAAGAAGCAATAGGGATAGCACAGTCCCGAAGGCTGCTTTCTCAACCTCTACACCCAATCCAGGGCTTCTCTGCAGCCTGTGATTTCCCCACTCCTGCCTGCAGCTGCAGCCGACTGGAACTGCAGATAAGAGAAGAAAGGATTGACATTTTTCTTTGGAAGATGGAGGCCAGTCTCCCTGAGGCAATCCTCTCAGAAGTCAGCTGTTGGGACGTTCATGGCTGGAGCTGGCGGCACACATGGGTTCCTCTTGTAAAGCCTGTGGAATCTTGGCAAAAGCTGGCAGTCCCAGAGTCAGCCAGTCCCTGTTTAAAAAGCCATGCCACCAGTACTCCCATCTTGGCAAAAGCTGGCAGTCCCAGAGTCAGCCAGTCCCTGTTTAAAAGGCCATGCCACCAGTACTCCCCCTTACCGCTTCCTAAGGACAGCCTTCCTCCAAGCAAGTTCTCCTACTTGACTGCAGTGCCCTGGGCACATATGCATGCTGTATTGATTTATGGTGGCCAGAAATATGAAATAAAGCAATACAATGCCCGGGAGGCAGCATTCGTGACTCTTGTGCATTTATTACATCATAGGTATGTGTGTCCATCCAGGCAAACTAAAAGTGTATTTTTTTTTTATTTGAAAGACCTGTTTTTCTTTAGTTTCTATGTAACTTGGAAGTGACTGCAGACAAGCAGGCCTTTCTCAGAGCTAAGCTTTGTGGCCTTATTTGTATGTGTGTGTGTGAGTGTGTGTGTGTGTGTCAGTGTGTTAAATGATAGACATGATGTGTGCGAATATCTTATCAAACTTAAAAATATTTCTTGCTGGAAAAGATTCTCCTTATGAACTTATAAAGCCCACCACACACAGGCCTGTTGGAGAGTTCCTTGTGTTGCTTCTGCGGATCTGTGTATTGAGCAGACATCTGTGGGTGACCTACATTAGGCAGCATACTGTCACAGAGAGGCCCTGTCCTCGACAGCTCCCTGCAAACAGATGCTGTAGTCACTAGAGAGAAGAGAGGTACCAGGCAGTCTGGGGCAGAGAGGACGAACTGAATAACTAGTCTGGGGAAATTGGAAATGCTTCCAATAGGAGGGAGGAACTCCCCTGCTGTATCCTAAATAATGCCTGTGGCTGTGACTGAGAGGGTGGGGGCGGGTGAGGCCTGTAGGGGAGGAGACTGCAGGGAGAGACTATTAAAGACAGAGGGAACAGCCTGTGCAAAGGACAGGAGACAGCTGACTTCGGAGAGAAGCTGTGTCTAACTGGATTCTGTTGATCTTTTAGTCTGAGGCATTCAGAACACCCATGTCCCACTCTTGGTGCTGATTCATCGCAAGAGAATCTCATTATCTCTCAGAATGATGCTATAACCCATGTCAGTACCCAGCTGGTGGCTCTATTACCATTGCTTCATTGATCAGGCCCCAGTGACACCTCTTCATGGAACTTTGGTCAGCAAAGGCTTACTTCCGGCATATCTCATGGACCTGGAACTCTCAGTGAGGTCTCCTGGTCATGTGCCCTTTGCATTTAATTCAGAAAAAAAGAAAGAAAGGAGGAAAAAAAGAGCAAGAGACATAGCCAAGCAATAATTCATTCTTTAAAACTACCTATATCTGCGATCTACTTAGAACTTAAGCCGGCATTCCAAAATCCAAACAAAAGTATATGAGAAAGGATCCAGGAAGCTTTTGGAACCACAAAACCTTCTTTTCATAATGAACTTGAAATCCTAGCTACTCTCCACAGCAGAGGAAGTGCTACCCCAGGCCTGTGCAGCCCCGGGCCTCACAGGTGGGCGTGCTATAGTATGTATTACATTATCAGGACCTCTGCAGAAGCCATCTGGGAGATTTATATTTACTAGGTTGTTACTTCCAGAAACAAAGGGAGTCTCTGAACCGATTCTCTTCCTGCCAGAGTTGTCATTATGGGTGGGAACCCTTGGGACTTGCTGCTAGCTAGCTGAAGGAATGGCAAAGAGCTAAAGTGAGAGAGCAGGAGAAGGAAGCTCTGGGAGCCCCTAACTGTGCTGAGGGGCTTCACTTACCAGTAGCAGGAAGTGGGGAGCCCCTTAGCTCAGGGATGAGTCTGGGGTTGGGACTGCTTTTCCTGTTTCACAGAAATAATGGGGTTCAACAATCCCACAGTATCACATGTCAGCCTTTACAGTGTCAGAAAGAATAGTTCTTTTGTCGTGACTATTGTCTCTGCTCTGCCTGCCTGCTCACTCCTTCCTTCTGGCTTCCAGACCCCTGGCAATTACCATTTATGAGTTTCTACAGTTTTGTCTTTTCCAGAATGCCAAAAATTCAGAATTACACAGTATGCAGTCTTTTCATACTGGCCTTCTATTTCACAGCTTATCTATCTGCCTACTGAAGGACACGTTGGTAGCGTCACAGTTCACCAACTTTTTTTCCTGTGGATATACACTCTTGATTCATTTAGTAAGGGATCTAGGTTTCATACCTAGGAACACAGTTGCTGGGTTGTGTGTTATACCAGGTTTATTGTGTAAGAAGATGCTGTAAGGCTGTCTTCCATCATGTCGGTATCATTTCCTGGTGTCTCTTTCATTTTCTGGGAACTTAGACTTTCGCCTGGGAACCTTAGATATAAGTTGTGGAATGCAGGTGCTGCTTAGTGTACAGTCCCTGGACTTAAATACTGAGTGAGCAAAGACCTGAGGTGTTTGTTGCTATGCAAATCTTTAATACTAACTGAACCAGAAGCACCAGAGCACATTCATTAATTGGAGGATGTCATCATAGGCCCTAGCCAGTCCTCTTTCCTTTTATCCCCCCACCATAAATATGATGGTTAGAACCAGGCATACACACACACACACACACACACACACATACACATATACGAATAAGAAACATAGAAGCCCCACCCAGAATTCCCCAGCAGCTGTAGTTTGATGCTATACCCACCTCAAATGGGTCTTAAGGTCATTCTAGTTCTTTCTGAATCTCTCTATTGTCTGTTTATGATTTCCAGCTATGAGGATATGTTGGGCCATAGTCAGCGTCAATAATACAATGCTCAGGATGATCTGCTAGGAAGACGGAAGGGTTATTTGGCTCCTGGATGGGTATAGGTCTAGAGGTTACAGTCTGTGGTTAGTTGGCTCTGCTTTTGGGCTCCTGGTTCAAACAGTTACCATATGGCATCAAGCACATTGTAGAGCCACCTCAACTAGGAGACAGGGGGACAGGAAGGGCACCTTCCCATTGATCTGCCTTCCTCAAACTAGGCTTTAAAGCTTTCATCAACGTTTTCACCTTTCCGAGGATATTTCAGATCCAAGTGATAGTAAAGATTATTTTCACCAACAAGCAGACCTCTTATTTTCACCAGGGCAGTATTGCTGAGGGAAAGTCAGTTTCTCACACCCAGCTCCAGCGTCGTGTTACAAGTTACTATAACAAGAGGCAGACTAATAATGGAGAAACACTCAGAATCATTTACTGTCCGTGCGCTTAGGCGATGACATGACCAAGCAGACAAGTCTGTGTCCCTGCGAAGAGGTCTGAGGACAGGTTGTTAAGTTTTGGATGGGCATGGAGTTTAGGAGGACCCTGAGATGGATTAGTGGAAATAAGGAGTTTATTAGAAGACTTAATGGACAGAGAGGCAACTGCAGGACTCTGTGCGTGTGCGTGTGCATGTGTTGGATTCTCCAGCACTTTAAGACAGAAAGCTTGGCTGGGATCTCTGAAATGAGAAATAAGGGCCCATATGGCAAAGGTGGGAGACTGTTCTTACAACTTTGTGGGAATCTAGAAGATTTCACAGCAAGAGCCTGCAGCCAGAGACTCTGATCCCTAGGCTGGAGGCAAGCGAGAGGTTGCAAAGCAGGATGTGCTCTTCCTACCAAGAGAGCAGGTGAGTTAACATCCTTTTATATTAACTCACTTCCCAGGTGAGAAATCCTGACAAGGGGATAGTCTATTAGCAACAGAACCCCAGTGTCTCAGTAGGGTGTCTACTGTGTCTGCGAAGGGGACTGCTGCTACAGATACTGCCGGCTTGAGCAGGGGGTAGGTTCTAACAGCAGTGAGTGGACATCCTATAGCTTGTGATTGCATGTAGAGCATGATCCAAACATAATGAACTGGGGAGACTTTATGATGCCTGTTGGTTTATCTCTTGTCCATCTACAGCTTCAGGCCCTTCCCGCTGAGCACAGAGAGACACCTCTCACTGGGAGTTATATGACTTGCGTGACAGGGAAGGTCTGAAAATCATTTTTAAGCTTTATGACCCATTTCAGGAGGGAATGACTAGGAGCAGGTGTGAGTGACCTTCCTGCTCCTGCTGTGACATTTTTGGGGCAGTATGTCCAGACCACCATCTCCTCAAGTTTCAGACATGAGCTTAGGAATCCCCACAGGAAGTAGGCAGATGATATAACTCTGGGGCCTCTTGATTGAGTTTGTTTTTCTTTGCTAGTTAAAGAATTCAAAGGCAGGAAGAGTCTCGAAAGCAACAGGTTGCAGTGGAGAAATTTCAAAACACTGCAGACAACAACAGATAAAATCAGCAGTGGAGGAACATTGCTTACTGGGGATCAGGAAATGCGTGCATGCTGCAGACACAGAGGAAAAGACCCTCTGCAAGAGGGGAAGCCGGAAAATCCAGTCTCTTCTTGGGAGCTTGGGTTTTTCAAGTCTCTGAAGAACTTTCCTTCCCTAACTTAGGGTTGCTCAGTTGGATGAAAGCTAGGTTGGTGGATTGGCTGACAAGTGATGTGGAATCTTGAACTTGTTGAGCCAGTCCAATTCACTGGTGGGGGACAAAAACGTGCAAGGTCTTTATCTAAGCTGCCATGTGTTAGGTCTTAAACCCAGGACAAAAGGCTGAGATGCCGATTAACATATCAAAGTGGACCCTGGCTGGCAAACCCCACCCCTTATCCTTAAACTTCTCCAGCTTCCCTTATCCCAGCTCCTCTGGTCCCTAGATAACTGCCATTTGGCTATGTGGTTTTTAACTCACGGCCAGTCTTTTGGCACAACCCCAACCCCTTTCGTTGGCTGCTCCTCCTTTGCTCTCTTCTCACCTCTCTCCTCACACGGCCCTGCTCTGTCTGGTCGTCTTCATTCTGGACTCTCTGCAATGTCCCTGCCTCTGCCTCTTTCTGTATTCTCCCTCATATCTACAGTGTACCTTCTCCTCCATCATACGGAGGAGCAACTGAGTCTTTTCTCTTTTTCATTCACCAGGCCTTTGTCTCAAGTCAGAAAGGTGAAGAAGCTGGTCATCTTGGAAGTTACCTTTACTACCTAACCAGGGTTCTTCTCCCTATCTATCTGCCTATCAGGGGTGTGTTTAGCTTCTAACTTCTCACCAAGGGAGGTGTAGAGAGAAAGAGTTTCCTACTTCTTTCTGGACATACTTGCTCTCCCGGTATCTTTAGCTCATGGGACTCCTTAATTTCTCTGGCTGATGCTGTTATAACTCCAGCTAAAGATACAGCATTTGGGTAGATGGGGTAGATGGAAGTTCCTTGTGAGGCTGAGCCTTCTGGATAAGAAGGATGCCAGGATTCTTGGTCCTCTTCTAAGTCCCTGGCAAAATCTTTATGAGCCTTCACTTGGGAACTTTGTCCATTTAAGATCAGATTGAAAGAAAATTTCACAGATCCATCCCCAGAGGGGTGCTTGCTTAACATCTGTAAAATTGCAGAGAAATGAGGTCTGATTAGTCCTTTGTTGAAACCTAACAATGACTGGGTTTGTCTTCTACCCTGAAAACAGAGGATTTTGTGCCATCTTTAAAGTGGTTTAAATCATAGTTCTTCCTTGACAAGGCACTGGTCTGGGAGGTGAGATAAGGAACGGACTGAAGTTCCAGTGCTAGTTACTGAATGACAGGCTTGCTCTCTCCTGCTGTTTTAAAAGGAAGCTTATCCAGTGTCGCTGAGCTGAGCACTGGCAGGCATGGTTCGTGATGTCTCCCTCCCTTCCCTGCTTCTCTATGCTTATGGGAAATCTGTAGACTTTCCCAATGAGCACTCTGCATTTGATGTAGTATTTAATCTGTGCCAGGAAAGGCCTGTGCCTTTAAAATCACATTTTAGTTAAAATGCCTTGTAATTGGCGTCTATGCCCTAAAGTGGTTTTTATGAACTTTTAGAAATAGGTAAACACATGAAAATAAAATATAAAGTGTAATGCTGTACTTCCTAAGGGTGAATGTACTGCTGTGTGGAGCAGAGGCTTTTTCTTTTTTGTAGAACTGACCCTAATGGCTTCATGGTTTGTTTACAATGGCTTCTGTGATATATGGGCAATATACTAATAGTCATTCCGGTCCTGTCATGGGGGCATGCTGGTTTCCCAGGCTCACTAGGCCACATTTAAGTAAAGAATCTTGCTGAGTGACAGCTAAAGGGCCTCAGAACTCAGGGAGCATATGCTATCTGATGTTCTTGGCTCATCTCACTGACAGCACCTAACTCTCCCTGAAGCTGAGTGCTATCCCATTTTGTGGCGGAAGACAGTGACACACTAAACTTGTGCCATATTAAGTAGCTAGAAAACGGCAGGGCTAGAGCTAAAGTGTCCCCAGAAGCCCTTACATTTGTCATTAAATCAATAACTCTGCTTCTGGAAAATTAATTGGCATTCATTACATGATGCAAGGGGAGAGAATTAGCAAGTTTGGGGACACATATTCTGTGTCAAATAGCTTGAAGATTTACATTTGTTTAATCTTTCTGAGGACTCTTGGAGTCCTTTGGGAGAAAGGGGTTTATGCTAGAGTGTGGCAGAAAGGACTTTATTATACCCATATAAAACTCAGAAGATTGAAGATTGAAAAGTGAAGAATTAGGGCTGTCAAAATCCCCCAAGCGGGTTAGAGAAGTGGTGCCACAGGTGACGGTAGTATTAGTGCCTTTGGTCTTTGTGAATTTGTCAAATTCCCATCCGGAGAGCTCGCTGTTCCAGCTGCAACAGTCTCTGTGTTTTCTGAATTGATGGTGACTATCTAACAGAGGAAAGAGGAGAAGATTCTTCTTCCTTTTCTTCACACTTGCCACTTGCTTAGTGGCTAACAGGAAAGTGCAGTTCTCTCTCTCTCTCTCTCTCTCTCTCTCTCTCTCTCTCTCTCTCTCTCTCTCTCTCCCTCTCTCCCTCTCTGTGTGTGTGTGTGTGCGTGTGTGTATTTATCCAGGAAACTCTCACGATAGCAAATGCTTTAGATGCTCTAGTGCCTGTCTAGAAATGGTGCAGAATTTGCATGTAACCTAGTCCTACCTTCTGGGACTCTTTAAATCATCTCTACATGACTTGTAATTCTTAATGCAATGCAAATACTATGTAAATAGTTATTACACTGTATAATTTAGAGAGGAATAATAGGATGTTTTTTTCACAAGTTCAGCACAGTCACAGTTTTAAACCCACATACTACAATTAGCAGCTGGTTGAGTCAATGAAGGTGGAGCCTATGGAGGAAGCTGCTGTACTGGGCTTCCCCTCTGCCTGGGCTGGACAGGCATTTGGTGTTAAGTGGAGGAGGAGCCTGTGTTGGTGTCCAGTCGCTTTGCATAGTCCTCTTGAATGTGAGTGGGGCCCTGGTGTTTTTCCACCATGAGTTCTTGACCTGGAAACAATTACAGGATTCAGATTTATTGACAAGAAAAATCACAGGGCTCTGTCAGAATTCCCTTACCCTGAGTTTGCTGAATGAGTTAGACACAGGATATGACACCAGCCCTCACTGTCAGTTTCAGGCAGACTCTGGAGAGAGTATCAGAGCAGGATTCAGAACCTAGAACTTCAGCTAGGTCTCCTGGTTGGGAGAACACACTCAG
This sequence comes from Grammomys surdaster, assembly GCF_004785775.1. Lineage (NCBI taxonomy): Eukaryota > Metazoa > Chordata > Mammalia > Rodentia > Muridae > Grammomys > Grammomys surdaster. Next base: position 1,456,358 of record NW_021620638.1, on the reverse strand, counting down.
ACCAACACTGAAGGAAAATTTTTGTTCAGCCAAGATGCAGGATTGAGTATCCTGACTAGAGGTTGCCATTACAGGTCTTATGATGAACATTTGGCTTGAGTTGGTGAATATACATCATTATTCATGTTTCAGCAGTGCCTTGTCCCTTGAGCCTGTGGTGTTTATGAGCCGTCCTGTGCTTGTTAGAAGTGAGGACTTCACACATAAGTGCACACCTGCTCAAATTGTCTAGAGGTACAGTTGTCTCTGCATGGTGACATTTTGACCAATGATAGAATGCATATGTATCAGTGAACCTGTGATGTAATAACAGGGCTGAGAAATTTCTGTTAGAGTGACATTGCAGGGCTGGAGAGATGGCACAGCTGTTAAGAGTACTGATTGCTCTTCCAGAGGTCCTGAGTTCAATTCTCAGCAACCACATGGTGGCTCACAACCATCTGTAATGGGATCCGATGACCTCTTCTGGTGAGTCTGACAGCTACAGTGTACTCATATAAATGAAATAAATAAAAGAAAAAAAGAAGAAAAAGAGCGACATTGGAGTATAAGGTTCCAGTGCCGTGAAAAATACCCATGCACGTGTGAAGTTGATGTTAACAGACTACATGATGACAGTTGTATCAAGGTCATTTAGTAACAAAGTACATTATTGATTAAAGTAGTTACTACATTTATTTTTTATGTGTATGTGCATGTATGTACATGTGCAGGAGCCCATAGAAGAGAGACAAACACACTGGATCATCTGGAACAGGAGTTTCAGGTAGTTGTGAACCATCATGTGGATGCTGGGAACCAAACCAAGGTCCTCTAAAAGAATAACAAGCTCTCTCAACCACTGAGCCGCCTCTCCAACCACTCCTATACTGTGCTTTCAGTCATCATTTTACTCATAGTGTCTATCTTGTTTTCAGGGTCTCTTGATCACCACAGGAGGCTATATGGAGGCTTATACCATTTGTATTTGTCCAGGAATATTCCACAGAGACCAGTTCACCTAGTGACGCATCATAGAATGCAGCTGGCATGTAGTAACACATGAGTGTTTCAAAGTGTATTCATGGTCATGGCTCATCCTTCTTCCATCTTCTAAGAAGGATTAGTGGGCACTGTGATTGAACAGCTAATGTCTCATGTGGTGAATGAAGACTTGGGTGCAGCAGACGGGACTGATTGGGAGATGGTGGAAACTTTAGGAGGTGAGGTCTAGTTAGAGTGACTAGACTAGGTCATTGTAGGTGTACCCTCGAAGACGGAATTGAGATTCCTCTTCCTATTTATCCTCTCTGTGATTCCTTGGCCTAGGATGTGATCTGCATTGCTCTGATAAGGGATCGATACCATGACGTTTTTCTTCTCCATGGGCCCCACGTGAATGAAGCCAACCACCTAGGAACCAAATCTCTGACTTAAGTAAACCATTTGTCCTCTAGGTTGCTTATCTCATGTATTTTGTCAGCAATGGAAGGCTGACTAACACAATGGGTGATTACAAGGTTACCTGTGATGTAGGACTAGCAGTAGATTCTCTCTTCTGACCCCTCACCCTTCTCTGGAGGAAACATGGGTTCCTAGTTCCCTTATTGATCAGCAGAAAGGTTTTCCTTTGTTTCAAGTATCCAGGAAATGTTTGGTGAGAGAGAAACATACAAACAGAAGTATAAACAGACTCAGTGAACCATCCTTTCTTATTCCACACCTCAGTTTTCTTATCCTGCTTCTTGAGTAAAATAGGTCTGATAGCATCAAAGGAAAGAGACATAATAATTGGGTGTTGGGATTAGAAAGGCGGCTTAGTGGTTAAGGACACTGACTGCTCTTCCAGAGGTCCTCAGTTCAATTCCCAAGAACCATATGGAATGGAATGTGATGCCTTCTACTGGTGTGTCTAACGACAGCTACAGTGTACTCATATACTAAATAAATAAATAAATAAATAAATAAATAAATAAATGTTTTAAAAAGATAATTGGGTGTTTACATTTAAATAGCATGTGGACTGAGCTTACAGTAGAAGTGTTAAAATCCTGAAGAATAGGGATACGAAGGGAAGATGCTAACATTTTTACATCCTAGATGATTGTGGATCAAGCTCAAAGGCCTTTCACTACATTTTATGTGTTTATACAATAATACAAAGTAACCCTGGGAGTAGGGAAGGGCAGTAAACAGTGTCTCTATTGTACTGGTAGACACTGCGCTGGGCACTACAAATCTGAGGTCCTTTAATTCTCTTGACAGTCCTAATGAATGCATATTATTTGCTGTGCTCATGAGAAAGCTGGGGCTCAGAGGAGCCGGGCAGCCCACAGGGAGGTCAGTGAGGATCAGGGCCGACACTGCCATGCCACTGTGTGGGCAGGAATGTGCTCAACAGTCTGCTGACAGACGCTGGGACTGGCCTCTGCTTTCCCTCTTGATATTCCTGATATGTGTGCTTCAAGGATGAGCAGGGCTTTCTACCAGTTTCTGTGAAATCTTTGATAATCGAATGTTTTTATTTTTGGTATAGGACATTTCTTTAAAGCATTGTTCTAAAGAATAGAAAGACAAAAGACAAATGAGTTTAAAAAAGTATCTTTTTCAAAGAAGCCTTGAAAAAAGTATTCCAGGTTTCTCATGCGTCTTCCATTGTTTCAGATTTTTATGTACAGGAAAACCCAATTAGTTCTGCTTACTATGTATTTTGCAAAGAATCTAGCTTGTTCATTAAAGCCAATGCCATGACAGACTTCCCAGTCAGCTTGTGTCTTCTGAGGCACTGTTCTGTCTTCAGTCTGTACCCTGTGACTTCTGGGCTCAGCTATTGGATATAGACAAATGAGTCTTCAGATCATGATGCACTCAGACGGACTATTCCTTAGTCCGTCTTAGAGCAGCCATTGCTATGACTTATCCTCTCCTTCCTCTCATGCCTAACTCATGGAATTTCATATTTGTGTATGACATCCCATAACTGCTCTCCCAAGATGTCCTATTTTGTCCAGTGATGTGAACTTTTCTTGCTGTGTCCTTAATTTGGGTTATGTTATAGGTCTATAAGGAGTATCTGCATTACGAATGATTCTTGACCATAAAAAAGATACAAAGTACAATTCTAACACCTAGTTCATGACGACATCAGCAATCTGGTTTCATCCGTTTTTTCTTTTAAGAATTGAGCATAATTATGCCTTCTCTCTTATAACCCTTAGAACCCACATCTCCACCCTGCAAATGGTGACATCTCATTGAGCTGTATATATCTTTAACGAGTGCTCATTGTATGTTTTTATGTTAAGTCTTTAACTCTTTTAGAAAAGAGTTCTTATTCAGTGTGTGTGTGTGTGTGTGTGTGTGTGGTCTGTACAGGTATGTAAATGTGCCTTTGTACCTGCCATGATACCTGTGGAAGTCAAAGAGTAAGTTACTGGGAGTTGGCAGTTCTCCTCTTTTGTCTTGATTTTGGAGGCAGGGTCTTTTGTTTCTACTACTGCAGGCCTTATTATACACACTTTTGTCAGTTCTCTACTTAGCAGTTTTTGTTTCTTTTTTAAACAATAGGTTCTGAGGATTGAACTAAGATAATTATGCTTGTCCAGCATACATTTTTTTTGCCTCCTGAACAATCTCCTTGGCTGCAAGCTTATTTTTTCTCCTCAAAACAGAGTTATTCTGCATAGCCATGGCTATCTTGGGACTTGCCCTGTGGACTAGGCTGGCCTCAAACTTAGATATATGTCTGCCTCCGTCTTCTGAGTGCAAAGATTAAAGGTGTTTTCTACCACCATCCAGGGTAACTGGGACTCAGGTTTTTAACTTTTGAAAATTACAAAATAACACTAGGTCCAGGTTAGAAGCCTCCACTTGCATTCTTCAGTTATGATAGATATGTCTTCTTGAGAGAGCTTATTGTGGTCTCCAGTGGACTTAGGGAGGGTAGGAGCTGAAAGCTATGCAAGTTGCTGAATGCAGAAGAGATGGTCAGACCTGGAGCAAAGCTCCCTATTGGCTGTCCTATGCTACATTAGCATGAAAACACAGGAGTTAGCAATGGCAGCCTAAAGCCTAGGATGTTGAAATGAGATAAATGACAAAACCCTATCAAAGGCTGAAATTTGTGGAGGGAAAAGACAAAAATTGCTCATGAAATTTTTATGATGCTAGGGTATTTTCTTTGTATAGAACAAATACAGTATGTAATTGTCTCAGTGATTGTTTTTGTTCACTGTGGCATTGCACAGGTTTGATTAGGAATGTCCTCATTCTCCATCTCAGACTTGAATTCTTAGTTTTTGGTGTATGAAGTGACTGAAAGGAAGAAATAACAAAGGGCTGGAGAGATGGCTCAGCAGTTAAGAGCACTTGTCCTGAGTTCAATTCCCAGTAAACTCATGGTGACTCACAACCGTCTGTAATGGGTTGTGATGCCCTCTACTGGTGTGTGTCTGAAGACAGCTACAGTGTACTCATATAAATAAAAACAATAAATATTAAAAGAAAGGAAAGAAGAAACGAAAGATGGAAGTAAGGAAAGGAGGAAGGGAGGAAGGAAGGAAGGAAGGGAGGGAGGGAGGGAAGGAGGGAAAAAGGAAGGAAGGAAGGAAGGAAGGAAGGAAGGAAGGAAGGAAGGAAGGAAGGGAAGCAAGAACAGAGGTTCTTGCTCTCCATGAACAAAATCACATATGCATTATGCAGACAGAGGAAAAGAGCTGTGAGTGCCTCTTGATTTTCACCAAATGTGAGATCGTCACTCCTCAATAAGTAATTATAATGACAATATGTATAGTCTCCGAATTTCGCTTTTTAACACCCAAGCGTGTTTGCAGGCATTTTACAGGGACCTCCTCATGAAACCATGCAAAGTTGAACATAATCTGCTGTGCTTAAAAGAAAATATATGAGATGTATGCTGTAAAACCAAACCATTAGTAGGCTGCGCCCACTCCTGTGCTCCTGGAATTACTTATCAGGGAAGCACAAGTAGATGGGAGTGCGGGAGGGACGAGAAGGATCAACACGTGCCCCAGCACACCCCTTTTTACAATATTATGAAAGTGCTTCCAGCTCTGCTCACAGGACTTACTACAGCAGTGGCACTGGGGACACAAATGTAATAAAGTCATAAACTGAAACCCAGCATGCCGTGATGTCCAATAGCTCAGGCTTGACCTGAAGTAGTCTAGTTCTCATGATGAGATGTGGGTCCTATGTTTAAGAGATTCGGGGGCTGGTTTTGTATCTGGAAGTGTTAAGTTGTTCACACTTCCTCTTCTCATTGTAGTTAAAGGCTTCCTATACTATGTACTTAACAAAGAAGCCCTCTGGGCTACCCTGATACCTCCCTGTCCTCTATCCCTTACTGGTCTGTACAAGCCTGTGGATCCTATATTTCTCCAGAGGGAGTTAGTCCCTGCTTCTGCCCTACTGTTCCTGACCCAGATTAACCCTTGTTGGCCTTTGATCTGGAGGACATCCATCCAGATGTCTGCTCATGTATGTACTTGTGCAACTTGCTTTCCTTTTGTTTTCTATTAATGTCTTCTGCCCAGTTCAGACAGTGTACAAAGAAGTCCCTGTGGTCCAGCCACTTTGCTTCCAACCCTTTGGTGGTTCCCTTCGCTATGGATTGAGACCTCCCTTTACGTATAGTCAGGCCTACTTCTCTGTTTACGTCTACTTTCATGTTTCTGCATGTGTCAAAAAGCATTGGACTCTTTGTTGTGCTGGACTGCTTGTCTTTCAAACTGGCCTGGTCAATCATCCTTTCTCAATGCTATCCCACAGCGAGTTAGGTACATTATTTCTGTAATATACCATGTTCTCCTTTGGAATACTGTGTTCTACAATGGGCACTGGTGTCACTCTACCTAAGAAAGAGAGTTTGTACACCTGACTATGTGAATAAATGAATAAAGGGGGAACATAACTTTCCTCTATTTTCTCCCCAAAGCATATCCTGTCTGTTCTTTCCTTCCACCAGTTTATCCCGTCTCTGCTAAAAGTGTCAAGGCAGAGTGCATCATCCAAGGTAGAGGAGATGCACATAAGATACACACCCAGACGCTCTTTGACCTGCCTACTCATGGCCAGTCTCCTTGTGCTTTTGGGAATCTGAACAAAGCAAATGCTGGAGAACAACTCAACAATATTGACAGTGGGGCAGATTAAAACTAGCACCACCCGAGGACACCTGAAGAAAAGTTCACTACTTCACTAGTCTGTGCGTTCCTTCCCAAATGCATAATCTGAATGAAAGTGGAGGGAACATTCAATAAACCTAACTTGAGAGGCATTATGCAAAACAGTCAGCCTGCAATCTTCACAAGTGTTGAGGTCAGAAAAATGGAAGGAAGATGGAAAGAGGTATTTCAGTGTGAATGAAACTTGAAGCCAGAGACCGAACAGGGAAAAGTGCTAGATGAATCTAAGCTGTATCCTTTTGTTATCAAGGAGAGTTTCGGGCGTTGGGTGGGATCTGAATGGGAACTGAGAAGCAAATGGAACGTGCAGTAATGTCTCTTTTCTCGTTTTGATGGCCATGTTGTGCTTATAATGGAACGGACATTAATGTGCTTGAGGCTGATAAGGCATCTGGTTAGCAGATTACCCTTACTTACATGGTCCAAGATGAATGAGAGCTCTTTGTACTGTAGTTCTGCTTTTATGGTTTTTTAAATTTGAGATTTCAAACAATTTTAAAAAAAGAACCCAATCAATCGCTGTGTACTATCCCCATGGTGGGAGGTCCTGCACTTGTGCTCATGGAGTGCGTGCAGCTGGAGCTTCCGTAGACATTGGAGTAAATGACAGGTGAATGTGCTGTGGCCAAGAGGAAACCCGCATCCTGTGTCAGTAACCTGCAGCAGCAGGCTCAGACAGCTCTGCTGCTCCAGAACAGGACGACTCCCAGGTCAGGCGAAATCAGCATGCTTCCTGGAACTGAGGCATCAGATACAGACTGATGGTTCATTGTGTCAACAGGCATATTTCCAACCAGTAGGCAAACTTCAAGGGACCAGAGTAGGAACCTGGAGAGTGCTGGGAAAAAGCAACTGGGCCATGGTATTAAGGGACCCACAGACATCCAGCCTGGGCTGCTGGAGTCCCCCATCTGATAGGGCCTCACACTTGGCTATGCGAGGTGGAATGGAAGGAATGAACAAGGATATGCTGGGTTCCACCCTTCCTGGGATAGAGCTGTGGTGACCCAACTGGCTCCTGTTTAGTCTGTTTTAACTCTTGGCCACCTCTCTTTTTGTGTTTGACTAATGAGCTCTTTCTTTAGGTGTGGTCATAGTCTCAGGCCGCAGAACCTGTTAACAGGTTCTGTTTGATTGTAGAGCCCATAACTATCAAATGTTGTGCTGGATAGTTTTTATGTCAACTTGAAACACGCTAGATTTATCTGAGAGGAGGGAACGTCAATTAAGGAAATACCCTCAAAAGATCTGTCTGCAGGCAAGTTTGTAGGACATGTTCTTAATTAATGATTCATGTGGGAGGACCCAGCTCATTGTAGGTGTTGCCATCCCTGGTCCTGTGTTTTACTAGAAAAGCCAATGCCTGAACAAGCTATGAAGAAGAAGCCAGTAAGCAGCACTTCTCCACAGCCTCTGCATCAGCTTCTGCCTCCAGGTTTCTGCCCTGTTTGAGTTCCTGTCCTGACTTCCTTTGACGATGAACTGTGGTGTGGAAGTGTAAGCCGAATAAAGCCAAGTTGCTTTGCTCACACCTTTGCATCCGTGCAGTAGAAACCCTAAGCAAGACAAACATCTCTGCAGGTTCTCAGCTGTGCCCCAGCTCTTTCTGGGTTGGTTATATGTTAACTTAGAGGCAGCTTATTTCCTGTTCTATAGTTACTCTTGTCATATTGGGATATCATACACAGGTAGGGACTTCAGTTAGAGAGAGGCTAGGCTTTCGAACCGCAACTAACTTGTTTCTTCTTGTATTGAAATATTTTATTTCCTCTAAAAGCATTTAATTTTCCTGAGTTGCACCTGACCTTGAGAGATTTAATCAAAATAGATACTTTTATCAGGAACACTGTGCCTCTCTGACAACACGAGGTTGTCAGTTCCCCAGTGCCAAGTTTGTGCTGCTCAATGTTTGTGTGTGGAGACTATCTTCAGTGCTCTCTCAGTTGAAACGCCTGCCCTCCTGTAGCTCACTGGACTCTTCCTTTGTGGTTTCTTTGTTCCTTGAACAGATGACCTTGTCTCCTGTGTTAGGCTCCATGGGTACTACTGAGTCCTGGAGCCTGTAGTCCCTAATGGCTTTGAGATAAAATCCATGTGTTCCCTGAGGTGTTCGGTGGGTGCTTGAGACATGGAACCTTATTTTGGAAACCATGACCTGGAAGTCAGCCCACATCTAAGGGCATGGTGTTGTTCGGTGGTTAGAGACCAGACAGAAACATCTGGGTTTTTCTGTGAGCGACAAAGGCGACATGTGCTACCTGGTATAATAATAACTTTATCAGTTTTGCTGTGACTTTTAGATGGTAGACACACACATGCGTACACATACACACACTAAGATATGATGGGTGAGTGAGGAAGGGAGAGACCTATACACACTTCTACATGGGGTGGGGGATTGGAGGGGATACTGGGACTGAGAGACTTCCTTTCACTGGTGAAAAGTTCTGTGCCGACTCTAATTTAATATTCATTTTATCCTTTGTTAAATCAATGCCTTTACAAGTAGCAGGTCGTGTGTCTGGCGTGGCCTTTCTGTGTCATGTACTTTGAACCCCATGTTCAGCTTGGTACCAGACTGTGACCACCTGGGTTCTGAGGGCTGATGCTGGCAACTAGTCTGTTCTCTTTTGTAAAAGCACCCTTTCTGAGGGCTCCTGGCCCTGAACATGCAGAGACAGATCAGTGACCTAGAGAGCAGAATAGTAGTAAACAGACACACGGTTCAAACCCTAAAGATCTGCTTTCCGTTTGCAAAGGAAACCAGACAGTAAGCTCTGTGTCAACCGAGAAGTAAATCAGAAATCTGCTCAGGTTAGGGACTGCTGTGAGTCTCAAGACATGGACCAGTGAAAAGGGTTAGAAATAGAATTACCTAACAAGCCATTCAGGGCGGTTGAGGCCTGAGGTCAGAGACTGTGGGTTTCACTTTCCTTTGTATCTGATCTGGGCTTCTGTGAAGTCAAGACAAAGCATGACAGCATGACAGGGTATAACAACCTATGTGCTCCTTGAGGTAGCTTCTTCAGTCCTCAGCTCTTCCTTTCCTTATCCCCTGTGGTGTGGGATACAGAGTTCTGTCATCTGCTGCCAGATGAGGGTGTGGGGACTCGATAAGCAGCTGATCACTTCATGCAAGTCTCAAGGGACTGACAATGCTGCAAGAACATGCTCTTTGAAAGGGGCGTCTGTTCAGCACAGTTGAGGAATCAACTTCTGGCTCCCGGTGACAGCTGTGGAGTGCTGATGTGTGTGGGACCGCCAGTTCTGAATGCCAATCACCTTTTGCATCTTCAGAGTCTCCATTTTTACGCTGATGATGTGCTGGTGCTGCTCGCTGCCGTGATAAGCTCTGTACCGCTAGCCCATCACTGATATTTCCAATCAAATGGTTTGCCGACTGAGACCTCAGATATGTACTTAATGTGCAGCTCTGTAGGAGTTGGAAATGCTGGAGAATTTCTTATCAGTTTTAGAGAGTTGAGTGTGGGAGGTGAGATGGGAAGGCTGTGGAACTTTGAAACTTGGGGGACACCCAGAAAATGGTTTATAATGATGATTTTTCTCCCAGAGAGCATTTCTATGTGACAAAGGTTGCATATGCCTGAGAGTTAATGTCTAATTTTGAAACGCCTGTTCTTGGTGCTTTGTGCAGTCTTATAGGTGGAGGTAGAAACATCTGGTTCAGCTACAATCTAGACAGCATGCTTCCTTGACTGAGGGATAGCTAGAAGTCTGGGTTATAGGGTCTTGAAACTAGTATGTCCCTGTCCCAGAGCCCAAGCAGTCAAGTGTCACTTTTTAATGCTCCACAAGGTGGCAAATGGAAAGTTTGTCTTCTGACTTGTCAGTTCTTCATTTGGAGACTCTCACATACCTGAGCTGTCTTAGCAGTGTAATATAGTGTTTCCAGTAATAACCACCTTGGTAGGAATAGAAGAAAACTACACATGCCAGTCAGCACAGTGGAGACGAGAATCCAACCTCTTGAAGCAGATTCCTTTAAAATGTCACTGAGACTGCTTGTTGCCTAAAAAAACTTCTTTTGACGCTTGAAAGTCTTTTTCTCCGTATGTAAAGGAAAGGTTTTATGCGGCTGTTTTGCTTAATGTGAGCTGGTTTTATTCTGGACTCTTTGAAACTCGGTATGAAGGCTAAAATTCTGCTGTGTGGAGAAGTAAAAAAAGAAGGGCATTGCTGGGCTTGGGTTGTGCTAAACTAAAGTGACAAGGCACAGATAAAAAGGCACAATGTGGCCACAGGTTAGCCCTCTCTAATTTGCTACTGTGGGAAGTAGTGCTTTGGGCTTGCATGGTAATTTCTTTCCTTTAATTAAAGATTTAAAAAGAAAACATACTTTTATGAAAAGAGAGAATCTGGAAAAAAAATGCATTGTGGTGTGTGGTCTGGTGGTTCCCTGTGCTCAGGATTGTCAGAGGAAGTCCTGTCTCAAACACATGTAAATGGCATGCTGTTATTTTGGGAGCCTTATGTCTCAAACAGGCCCCAGAGTATTTCATGTGCTGCTTGAAGTACCTCTCTGTGGTATTGTGTGGACAGTTTGCAGCAGTGTGCTTTGGGTCTTTCCTGTGCATGGTACGCCACGTTGGAGACCTAGTGTGAAAGTTCCTGATGGGTGAGCAGGTGAACAAGATCAGAGTCACTTTCTCCAAGTTTGTTTAGTTCCAGACGTCAGTCTGATGTATGAGGCTCAAAATGGCATTTGGTTCCTCAACCACAACATGCCCTGCCCCAAATTATACTACAGCATTCTTTTCTCCTGTCTTAATTTCTCAGGGGTCCGAAGAGGCCTTCTTTGTGATGTGGTGAACATGGATTATAGTATCACAAAGTATCAGCTTCCTAAGCAGGGTATCAAAACTCAGGATTCCAGCTTGGTGTGATTCAGTGGTGAAAAGGTTAGCAGGCTGCAGGCCCTGGTGGTTCATCTGCAGCACAAAAAAACAACAAACAACCCCCCTCCCCAAGCCCAAGTAGATAGTGACAGAATGTAGGGACTGCTTAATACAACACTGTAAAATTGTTTCTTTTTGGCCACAGTAAGCTAGCTTTTGAGTATCCATGACTCTGTTGAGCCTGTATGCCTGTATGTTGCTTATTCGCAAGCCATCATGGCTGGCATGTCCATTATATCTCTCCTCATTGTCGTATTTGTTCCTTCTTCTACCTCCTCATCCTCACTCTCATCCTCATTGCCATCCTCTTCCTCCTCCTCCTGTTCCTTCTCTTGTTCCTATTCCTTTCTCTCCCAGCCACTCCTCTCTTCCCTCCCCCCTTTCTCCTTCTTTGGAAATAGCTCCCTATGTACCTGTTGGGGAAACATTACTGAACTCAGGCTCCTCTTGCCTTTTCTGGTTTGAGTTGTGTCCCACACAAGGGATATGTGCATTTGTTTGTCATTTCAGGATATGACTGTTAATACGGTCACTGGAGATGTAATTATTTAAGATGGTGGATGTACTGGAGTTCAGTGGGCTTTAGATCCACTGTAATTGGTGTAAGGGAAGACTATAGAAAGAAGCACGCAAGGGTTGAACTGAGGACCAGACTTCAGAAAGAACCTAGCAGAGATCTGGGCAGCTTGGTTCTAGCTCCTTCAGGGGAGCTCAGCCCTGCTGACACCTCCATCTTGCACTTCAGTCCACAGATCATAAAGTAGTGAATGGCTGCTGTTTAAGGAGCAGGTGTGTGGTGCTTTGTTAGGGCAGTCCTTGAAGATGAATGCGTTTTTTCCTCTTGACTAGAGTTAAAATTGGGCCAAGGCCACATCCCTGTTCTAGACACTTCCTAACAGAGCTCTTTTCACAGATGCCTCAGCTCATCCTGGGCCAGTTTCTGTAACCTCTGGAAGTTCAAAGCAAGGAGCTAGTGAATGTGTGTGCATGTAGAGCCCAGAAGACATGGGCTGTGCATGTCTTCCCCTGCTGCTCTCTGCCTTATTGAGATGGGGGCTGTCATTGAACTGGACATTTGCCATTTCATTAGGCTGGTTGGGCAGTGGTCTCTCAGGATCTGGCTGTCTCCATTTCACAAATGCTTGAGTTACAGAAATGTACAGTTGTGTTCAGATGTTTACAGGGGTTCTGAGGGTTTGAACTTATGTCCTCAAGGTTGCAGAGCAAGTTCTGTTACCCACCCTCTAGCTCCTGAATGTTTTCTTTAAAGTATCTCCATTTGCTGCTTACCAAACAGGGATGCAGTTGTGTATGTGGTGTCAAGGGACTATGGAGGGAATGTGGGGACCAACTTGAGTTTAACAAATAGCCAAAGAAGAACCAGTGAAGTCAGAGAGCACACACAGAGGTCAGTAGGCTGCAAGCAGGGCTGTGAGCATTTTGCTGAGTAGGATGGGATACCGCTAAAGACTCTGACTATGGAATGACATGATATGACTTACATTTCCATGGTTCATTCTGGAGTGTCAACTACTTTGGGTAACTTAAGTCAAACATCAGGTGGAGGTAGATTTTCAGTTGTTGAAGGGGCAGTTGTAAGACATCTCCTCCTAACTCATCCCAGGTACAATAGTAACTAAAAATATTCTTTGTAATATGTCCAAGGCAGTGTTTAAGTGAACTTAAAAACAATATATGAGCGCGGGGTTGGTGGCACACACCTTTAATCTCACCACTCGGGAGGCAGAAAGAAGCAGGGTGATCTCTTGAGTTCTAGCCCAGCCTGGTCTACAGAGTGAGTTTCAAGACAGCCAGGGCTGCGCAGAAAAGTTCTGTCTTGAAAAACCAAACCCAAACCAAAATAAAGCCAAGTTCCCTTCCCCAAATATATAAACAGAATGCTTTTTGCTGTTTGGTTTCATATACAATATTTGCAATGCCATGTAAATGTGGCCACAAATTCAGATAAGTTTGTGTGTATATTTCTGCGATTTTGTGTACAGCCTCTGAAGTTTATTAGAGATGAGTGTGGACAAGCATACTCTAGAAGTAATAGCTGATGCAATTCCATCTTTAACCTACCTCATCTCAGGTCATAAGGAGTGATCTTCTTCCTGATAGAGGACTGCAGGAGACTGTAATAAGGAATTTAACCTTCAGGTACATAGTGGGAGAGAGGAAAGCTTGTCCTGTGTCTACTTTTGAAGAAAAGAAGAGAATCCTTTCAGTTCAAAGTAATCTTTATGCCTGCCATGCATATTAGAGGAAGAGGTAAGGCTGTGACTATGGGAAATGCAGGAAGAGTATTTTGCTAGTTAGTTTTATCAACTTAACATACATAGTCTAGAGAGTCATCTGAGATGAGAGACTCTCAACTGAGGAAATGCCTCTGTTAGGTTTCCTGTATTCAGAGATGATTAATGTGGGAGGGATCAAGCCACTGGGGACAGCCACCCCTGGACAGGTGGTCCTGGGTTGTGTGAAAAAGCAGGCACAGCGAGCCATGGAGAGCAAGCCAGTAAGCAGCATTTCTCCATGGTCTGATTCCTTATCATAGCAATAGAACGAAAGCTAGGACAGCTGTCCTTCACAGTACCTTTTCTGTAAGTCTGAAAATAGTTTGACTTATCATCTGTAAAGTAAGTTCATGAGAGGACATTTTATTTTTGAAAAATTTTCAGATTAAAAAAAAGCCCTTTGAGAACTCAAGAAATTAGACCCCAGACAACCAAATAACCCTATTAAAAATGGGGTACAGAACTAAACAGGATTCTCAACTGAGGAAACTTGAATGGCCGAGAAACATCTAAAGAAATGTTTAGCATCCTTAGTCATCAGGGAAATGCAAATCAAACAACCCTGAGATTCCACCACACACCAGTCAGAATGTCTAAGATCAAAAACCCAGGTGATAGAAGATGCTGGAGAGGATTTAGAGAAAGAGGAACACTCCTCCATTGTTGATGGGATTGCAAGCTGATACAACCACTCTTGAAATCAGTCTGGCAGTTCCTCAGAAAATTGGGCATAGCATTCATTACCTGAGGACCCAGCTATACCACTCCTGGGCATATACCCAGAAGATGCTCCAACATATAACAAGGACATATGCTCCACTGTGTTCATAGCAGCCTTAATTATAATAGCCAGAAGCTGGAAAGAACCCAGATGTACTTCAACAGAAGAATGGATACAGAAAATATGGTACATCTACACAATAGAGTATTACTCAGCTATTAAAAACAATGAATTCAAGAAATTCTTAGGCAAATGGATGGAACTAGAAAATATCCTGAGTGAGTTAACTCAGTCACAAAAGAACACACATGGTATGCACTCACTGATAAGTGAGTATTAGTCCAAAAGCACACAATACCCAAGATACAACTCACAGACCACTTGAAGCTCATGAAGAAGGAAGACCAATGTGTGGGTGCTTTAGTCCTTCTTAGAAGGAGTAACAAAATACTCATGAGAGCAAATATGGAGACAAAGTGTGGGACAGAAACTTAAGGAGGGGTATCTGGAAACTACCTGTGTATCCATCTCATGTGCAGTCATCAAAGACAGATGCTGATGTGGATGCCAGGAAGTTCATGCTGACAGGAGCCTGATATAACTGTTTCCTTAGAGGTCTGCCAGAGTCTGATATATTCAGACACGGATGCTCACAGGTAACCATTGAACTGATCATGGGGTTCCCAATGGAGCAGTTAGAGAGAAGACTGAAGGAGCTCAAGGGGTTTGCGGCCCCATGGGAAGAGCAACAATATGAGAGCTCCCAGGGTCTAAACCACCAGCCTGGGAGTACATAGGCAGGGACCCATGGCTCCAGTTGTATATGTAGGGGAGGATGGCCTTGTTGGGCATAGATGGGAGAGGAGGTCCTTGGTCCAGTGAAGGCTGGATGCCCCAGTGTGGGGGAAATTTGAGGGTGAGGAGGTGGGAGTGGGTGGATGGGTAGGGGCACATCCTCATAGAAGCAGAAGGAGGGGGGATAGGATAGGGGTTCATGATGGGGGGGGGAATGGAGAATGGGGATAACATCTGAAATGTAAATAAAATATCCAATTAAAAACCCTTTGAACTAGTTTCTAAATAGAAGGTAATTTTCTTTTAAGCAAGTGTTTCTATTGAATACAGTAGGCTATAGGAAGTGTGTCTTACATACATAATTTACTCAAGTGGTAGAGAAAGCTAATATGCAGTTTAAAATATTTAATAAAAAACTCAGAAACTTGCAGATTACCAACTGTTATTACTGAACACATTTTAAAAGAAGACACAAAACTTTACTAAGAAGAAATTCACTTCAGAAGGAGTTCCCAGGAGAAGGTGTAAATGAATACTGAAATTCTTATGCCATTAAAGATTGACTGCCAAACAATCTTATTTTTCCCCAGGTTTACATTTTATTGTGTTAGCACTTATTGTTACATTTAATTTGCTATTACTTGATTAATTATCACTTAAGGTGTTGCCTTAGTCTGTTTTGTGTTACTGTCCTAGCTACCTCTTGCTTTAACAAAGTATCTGGCAAAGACAATTCAAAGAAAGAAAGGTTTAGTTTGTCTCAAAGTATGAAAGGTACACGATCTGGCATGGTGAGGAAGACACAAGGATGGTAGGATGTGAGTCCACTGGTCACATTGCATAACTTGTCAGGAAGCAGAGAGAAATGAATCCTGCCTAGTGCTCAGCTCCCTTTCTTCTTTTCAGTCAGTCCAGGACTTGAACCCATGGAATGGTACTACCTACATTCAGGATTGGTCCTCCTGCCTCAATGAGTCTAATCTAGAGATTACACACCCAGTCTAGAGACTCACACACCCAGACTATTGTTGCTTTGGTGATGGTAAATACCATTAAAGTTGATGATCAAGATCAACCATCACAGTTACCTAAATAGGATGAGCAAGACTCGGTAATTTATGAAGAACAGAGTCTTGTCTCATGTTTGTGAAGCCTGAGGCATCTAAGACTGAGAGCTGTGCCTCATGAGGTATCCTCTTCCTGCCTGTGACACAGTAGAAGGCATTCTTGGGTAAGAGATAAGTGGCTGGACTCAAAGTCCTTTTATAATTTATACTTATCTATTACTGAGAGTGGAGTTCTAAAGACCAAAATATTAGTCCCCACCTCTTAAGGGTCATAGAGATTTAAGTCTCTAACATACAACAGTGAGGGATTAATTGATGTCTCAGAGCAAGCAGCAGCTAGTTCCTGTGTTTTGTCTCTTCAGTACTTCAGGATAGCAGAGCACTAACTCATTTCTTAGACTTTTTTCCACTTTGAGAAGTTTTGCTTCCCAAACTCAACCTTCTTTTCAATCTATTGTAAGCTAGCTTCCCCCTGCCCCCATAGTAATGATAATATTACCAAATACTACATTTGAAGGAACCCTCATTTTCTTGATAAGCCTTGTCTACTGGATGAACTAGCAGTGAAGTTCTCACACCTGGGTTCTGTTTCCACCTAATTACAGCTGTGAAACTTTAGACAAGTCACCTTCTGTATTTATGGAAGCCCACTGTGTTTAAGAACTCTACTAATTGACAGTATTTTCTTTTAAATTTTAAAACTTCTTACTTGTGGATTAATGGTGATGAACTCAACAACTAAACCCATTTACAGCAGAATGGATACATGTGCACCTTACAGTCTGTGGGACTTCACTGTCTCACCCTGATGCTTCTGTCACTAACCTGCAAGCTCCTTTATTTTCCCACAGCCAGACAGGCAGATGGCAGTTATCTTCTATTATTTATTTGTAGCCATCAAATCAGTGCCAGTTGTGCTTCATGGACACATGAGCAATGAGCAGAAACCAGAAATTTCTACTTCAGAGCAGACTGCCCAAAAGTCTGTGTCTCCTAATGGGAAATTCCCAGCAGAGGCTGAACAGAGCAGGACTTCCTGTTTCATCCCTCATATAGCAAACAAGTGGCGTTTTGGTCGATTTAGATTGTCTTAGTTAAGATTCCTGTTGCTGTGATGGAACACCATGAGCATATCAACTTTGGCAGGAAAGAATTTGTTTGGCTTATATTTCTACATTACTGTTCATTATTGATGGAAGTCAGGACAGGAATTCAAACAGGGCAGGAACCTGCAGGCAGGAGCTAAAACAGAGACTATGGAAGGGTATGCTTCCACATTGCTTGCTCAATCTACATTCTAATAGAACCTAGGACCACAGACCAGCATGGCACTGCCTACAATGTTTTGTGCCCTTGACCATCAACCACTAATTAAGAATACGCCCTACGTCCAGATCTTATGAAGGCATTTCGCAACTCAACTTTCTACCTTTTAGGTAACTCTATCCAGCACAATTACATAGGTGTTTGGGTTTTTTTCCATGTTTTGTGCTTAACTTTAACTTTTATCCCTCCCCCCAATCCCTTCGGTACTAGAAATTGAATCTATGCATGATAGGTAAGTGTATAGCCACCCAACTATATTTCAGCCCATTTGAGCCTTTAGAAGGGCCATAAGTGTGGGTCTGGAGTGCTGTTTAATGTTCCTGTATATGCAAGGTTATGTTACATTTATGTAAGCTTGAGCTACAAAGTTCTTGGCCATCAATTCAGATGTAGATGATATCTGTATTAGTAAAGGTTCTCAGAGGATCAAAGCTAATAGAATGAATATATATTGCAAAAGGAGATTTAGTAGTAGGCTTACATGAATCAGGGTAGATAGTCCAACAGCCAAGGTCTACTTAGAATCCTGTAGCTACTCAGTACATGGAGCCAGATGCTTAACTATTCTAATCTGGGACTGATGGCTGGAAGAATCACTAGGTTTCAGTTCATATTGGTACCCAAGCACACAGGACATCGATGACAATGAAGAACTTCAGACATGGTGAGATACATACATCCTCACCAGAGAGAACTGAAGGCTGTACAGCTTTTTCCCTCAGAGCTCTTTCTACCTTGGCCTGGGTCTCTACTGGAAGGTACCACTTTGTCCTAGTTAGGGTTTCCATTACTGTGAAGGAACACAATGACCAAGGCACCTCTTATAAGGGGCAACATTTAATTAGGCCTAACTTACAGGGTCAGAAGTTTAGTCTATTAACAGCAAGGAGGAAAGCATGACAGTGCCCAGGAAGAGATGATACTACGTAAGTTCTACATCTTATTCAGAAGGGAACCAGGAGAAGACTGTCTCCCACGTGGCTAGGAGGAGGGTCTCAAAGCCCACTCTCACAGTGACACACTTCCTCCAACAAAGCCATACTACTCCACAAAGGCTACACTTCAAACCACCACACTCATACTGGGAGAATACCCCCCTTGCCCAGTTAATCTTCCCTGGAAATGCCAACTCAGATCCTGACAGAGGCATTTGTTGATTAATTCTAAATCTAAGCCAGTTACCAATCAAGATTAACCATCACAGTGTCTTAAATAAGTGTGAAAATAAAGCTGAGTGTTGATCAGTTAAAAAAAAAACTATGCTATTATTCTTTCCAGGAGCTAGCTCTGTGCTTGCCTTAGGGAGTTAGTACTGAGTAGTTGTGGCAATTAAGTTGTGTATACCTATCATAGTGTGAGGACAGACTGTATTTATTGTCCTTGTCTTGGTTTCTTGAGAGGTAAGTTGACTATATTAATTGTCATACTACCCAGGAAAATCAAAATGAGACACTGTCATCATTTTGCCAGGGCAAAGGTGAAGTCAAGGACTGTTGGACAGAGTGGTCAGATGGTCTTCTTGTTCCAGCTGATAGGGAAGTTAAATTACTTCCTTTCGATATTATTCAGTAATTAATTTTACCTCCATGGTTCTGCGTACTGTGCTGTTCAGTAGATATCAGAAGGAAATAAAACTAGTATGTCCCCTGACTTCATGGAGATTACAGTCTATTAGAAAAGGATGATACAGAATGAATAAGCTCACAAATAAAATATATTGCTCTACATTTTGATTGGTTCTAGAAAGGAAAAGAATAAGCTGGTAGCAGAATGAGTATCTGAGGAACTGGAGGGTGAATCGGGGACAATTTCTCTGAGAAGATACGGTTTACTCTAAGTGGGCCGATGAGCTTCTCAGGCCCAAGAGGCTGACCTGTAGAGAAGGACTTAGTGCCTGCAAAGTGTGAGCAGCTAATCTGGCAAGGCACTGGTCTGTGTTGGATTTGAGGGGCATTGGAGATCCACTGGGAGAGTCTCATTATGAAGGGATGTTTTGTGCTGTGCAGTCTCCGAGATTGGGAGTGGAGGGAAGAATAGCAAATGTGAGACACCAGTTGGGCCTGCTTCAGTGGCCCTAGTGCATGCAGTAGCATCGGATGTGAGGAGAGATTGACAGGTTTGGAAGGGACTTGGGATGCTGGACTTGAAAATCTTGGCAGCAAGTACGAATGTTCAGGATGAATAAAGACCCACTGGGAATGAGTGTAAGACTGGATCAGGATGCTATATTCTGAAGGAGAAATGCTGGAAAAATAGATTGTAGAGAGGCAGCATCAAGATTTTGCCAAATTAGGTAAGTATCAACACAGAAAACCATCTGTAACTAGTGGTTTTTTTTCTCCATTTTGTCCTGGCAATGGGGATTCCTCATAGCCCCTTGATGTGTATTCCTTTCTTTGTCCTTTTCCCTGTGGATCTGTGTTAACTGGAGAACATACATGCCAACTTTCCCATCAGCTCTCTGAATATTCTTTTGCATCATTCAGCAGAGAGTTAGCAGCATCTCACACTTTTGCTCATCTGCAAGCTTCTCCGGGTTTCAAGGTACAAGCTTCATAATTGCTTCAGGATGTCAGAAAGAAGGAACATGTTCCTCATCTGTTCGAGGTCCTCATCCGGGGCACTTCCTTGTGAGGCCAGCACTGGGAACATATTCTTCAAGTGTCTTTAGAAACCTTAAGCTAGGCACTGTAAAAACTGTGTGGATATCTCTAGCTAAGGAATGCTTAAGGGGAACTGTGAGTCCCAGTTCACAGACTTCTTGCAATTCTTTGATCGTTAGTAAACAAAGAAAAACAAAACAAGACAACAAAACACCCAAACCAAAGCAACCAAAAAACCCACCACTCTGTAGTGGGTCAAGCTTGACAGAGTCCCTTCAGCCCTTCCCCTATATGGTGTTCTGGGGCAAGGAAACATTTAATACTTGCTTACTGGTTCATAAGATAAAAGGCATTTGTTTTATTTTCAGTTACTGAGACTTTAGCAGGGAACTAGCTATGTTGTTGGGAGGTTGTTAGGTGGTTTTGAACACTGTCGTGCTTCTGTGGAGAAGCGATGTTGGGAACCAGGGAGATGGAAACATAGCAATCAGCTGTGTAGCATGAGAGCCTTCATTAGTGAACATGGTCGTTTCTATGTGTCCGGTGGTAGTGATGCTTTGGGTATAGTATATTGAACTGTTAGTGAGACTTCCAAAAACTCACTGGTAAATTCTTGAACAACATAGGGAAATGGGAGCATAAATGATTGTCTACCGACAGTAAAGTCTTAGCTACAGCCTCCTCCCACTTCCCTGCCCTGAGCTGGCGTCTGCATATGCTTGCCCACATCCATCCCAATTGGGCATTGTATACACCACTGTGCTGGGTTAATCTCATAGTACAATAATGAGGAGCTTCTGGGAAAAGCAGAGTGAAAGGGAGCCACTGCCAGATTAGCTGTTTAGGAGCTATGCACAGTGCCCTTACCCCATACATGAATAAAATGAAAAGCAATTAGAAAATAGTCATAAAGAAGTTCAGCACAGTGCAGAGTTTTCCCAAGATAGTGACTTCAATATAATTTTGGAAATATTAGATAACACATTATGTGTTATTTACGCACTGATTGAATGCTTAGACTTTCTGGTGTCTTGCAGTTGAGCTGAGAGTGAGCCTCTGAAGACCTCTGGCAGAGGAGGGGACTGGGAATTGTGGCTTGATCCGATTGACATTTTGAGCTTCTATCGGTAGGTGTGGTGGCTGGCAGCAAGTGCAATTGTTTGCACAGCCTGCATTAAGGGTTTTTGATAATGTGTTGAGCCTCTTAGAAGAAAAGCCCTGCTTAAATTAAAGCAGCTCCATGTACTAATAAACCTTGTACTTCTTTTAATGAGTCAGGGAGCCAAATATTCCACATAGGGATTTACTACATGAATGAATGTGTGTATTTTTTTTTCTCTATCACTTTGCCCATTGGATTGCTGAAATTATTTGCTCATGGCCTCTGACAAATAAGTGCCTTTCAGATGTATCTCTGCCAGCACCATCTCGATAGTTCACCTGGGCTGGTCCCCTGCCACACTGTTAAGTTCCAGGCACATGTGGTCTCTCAGGAGGAGCCACTTGTCTGATGTTTCTCTTCAGGTCCTGCGGCTCGCAAGCCAGTGCTTCTTTAGGACTGGCCTTTACAAACCTCAGGATATATGGCTGCTTTCAGTGCCATTTGCCATCATTAAGAGCCTATCTGAGTGGAAATGATGTCTCATGATAATCATCTGCCTACCTGATGCCATGTTGGAAACAAAGATAATTCTGAGTAAGAATGCTCAAGAAAGCAGCAACTGCTAGATCCTCTAATGGATGGAGGGGAGAGGGGTCCATCTGGAAGCACTGTGGAATAATTTTGATTAAATGTACAAACTTGCTGACCAGATCAGCGAAAGGGAGAGTGACAGCTTTCTGTTGAATGCTTGTGTGTTTTTATTACTTTGACATGTACTTGCGAATGTTTCACTTGGCCCCGCGGAGGAGTAAAATGTTGATTAGCACAATTCAAAGTTATAATGAGGGCTGATGACTCGATTGAGATAGCTTTCAGGATTAGATGTGTAGGTGAGGGGTAAATGCAAAAATGTATCTATAGAACATTCTGCTTTAGACGTGCTGGGGTTTGTAATCTCAGAGAATAAAAGTGTTCATTTATTGAGCTCTTGGATTCAGTAGTGACTGGAGCAACCTTAGGAGGTGTCAGTGTTGCTCTCATTTTACAGATGGGAAAACTAAGGATAAAGAATTTATAGACTTACTTCCTTACTTCATGATAGACCTGAAGGTCTATCTAGGCCTTCTTGCCTCAGAGCTCATCCTGTCACTCTTTGTTTACATTTATTGGTTGATTTCCTTATTTTTACAAAGTGGGGTTAAGAATACATTCCTTGTAATCAGAACCTGAGGAATAGCCTCTTGCCTTTCTCTTTTCATTTTCTTCTTTTTAAAACTGAAAGCATATCCATTGTTCATCACACACCCTTCGTAGAGGTCATAGATCGACTAAATGATGTCCACCACTCATATTTGTAGCAATTTAAGTCATTGCAGAATTTTATCTTTGACAATTATTTTCATTAGTTTTAGTAACAGTGGCTTGGAGAGAAGGCATTTCTGAATCTACAACTTTGTCCTGTTCTGATTTCTCCCTCCATGAGCTTTCTTCCCTATCCCTGTCACCTTCCTGGAGCTACTAAATGACTTCATAGCCAGCCAAAAGGGCTAGGCTCTCTGAGTATCTCCTAAAGGTAGGAAACACTGAATGTGGACGCTAAGGGAGATGAGGGCATCTCAGGGAAAGAACCAAAGAGATGAGAGTGGTGCCTAGAGAGACTACAGCTACCCAGTGCCATGAAGTTGAGTGTTGCTTAACTGTACATTTTTGGGAACTCTGCGCCTTTATCCCTTTAAGAAGGATGTGACTCTTTAGCCCATTAGAGTCCTCAGAGTGTCTTGAGACAGTGCTAATTTAAATATGTTCATGGGAATTTAAGGGGGTTTTCATATTTATTAGTGTAGGGAGGCCTCCTTCTTTGTTATGCTTGCTTCTTGCTTTATGTAGGTGAACATTCCTGGCAAATCAAAACCAAAAGCTACAATTGATAATAAATGATGATGGAATTTGAATTTTCAATGAGTATGAAAGCATACTAAAGAAACACATTTCCAGATTTTGACCACTCAGCCTAATATATAGAACATGATTAATAAGCAAAGCCCAGATCTCATTTTCATTCCTCATACAAATAAAAATCCCCCAGAATACTATTTTAGTGACTTCTTTACTTTTCTTTAAGGTTACATAAATACAAACAGTACCTTTTTTCAACTTTATAAAAATGCAATTTCCCCCCAAATATCAGTGGTTTGCTTAACATCAGCATCATCCTTGTGATTTTACCCATGTTGATGTGTTCATTTGTGTTCTTGAAGTTTATATGACTAGAGAATATTTCATTCCTCCTAGAGTTGCATCTGTGTCTGGTTTCTTGTTGTTGGAGGTGGATGGCTCCTTTGTCTACTTCTTGAGCAGTGCTTCTCAACCTTCCTAGTGCTGCGACCCTTTAATGCAGTTCTGTATGTTGTGGTGACCCTCAACCATAAAGTCATTTTTGTTGCTACTTCATAACTGTAGTTTTGTTACTGTTATGAATTGCAATGTAAATATTTTTGGAGTTAGGGGGACTACTGTCTTATAGCGTGGGAACTATGGTTTCTTTTTTTTTTTTTTTTTAGATTTATTTATTTTATTTATGAGTACACTGTCGCTGTCTTCAGACACACCAGAAGAGGGCATCAAATCTCATTACAGATGATTGTGAGCCACCATGTGGTTGCTGGGATTTGAACTCAGGACCTCTGGAAGAGCAGTCAGTGCTCTTAACCACTGAGCCATCTCTCCAGCCCCCCTATGGTTTCTACTATGTGTGCACACAAGAGGAGATTCTGTCCTCAGATCATGACAACCACATACACTTTGGTTTTACTGGCCAATGCCAACATTTTTCTAGAACTATTGTGTGAATTTACCTCTCACCAGGAGGAGACAAAAATTCCTGCTGCTTTGCATACTCCCTGACACTTGGGTTGTCAGCTATGTGCAGTTTCTGTTCTTTGGGGTTTATTCATTATGCTGCTCATTAGTGCTAAGTCTAATGTAAGGTCTTATTGACTACCAGTGTTTGTTCTTGTGATTATACAACACAATTTTATTTTCAAAATAGAAATATCTTGGACAAAAATACAAAGAATAACATAGGAAACCTAAGGGCAGAGGTAAAGGCACTCACTGAATGTCTTATCCTTTGTTAACTTCTGGGTTGTTTTCTTGACCTTTGGATCCTCCTGGTCAGTATAAGTCTCAGCTTGGTGATTCAGCTGTAGATAATTTCTTATCAATGCAGTGGTTGTGACATTTGCAGGTCATATGATGATGATTGGCCATTTCACCTTTGCATATTTGTGAAACTTAAGATGGATGCATGACAACCCCAGGGCGGATGGGTCTTGTGCTGATACTTCTCTGTGTCTCTGCCTGTGGAGAGCCAAGGGGTGAGCTGAGCTGAAGGCTGAAGTAACTGAGAGCAGAGAACTATGCTTGAGAGAAAGAGGGCTTCTCAGACTGTCTGCCCCGGTTAATCTGTCCGTGGGTTAGGCTATTGTGTTATCTCAGAAGCCACATTTCCCTCTGTGTCTGAACTTTTGGCATTGCCAGATCAAATTTTTCTTCTGAAGGATGACTGAGATGGTGGTGGGAGAGGCTGTTCCTCTTGGCACTTCTGAGGATGTCAACTTCTTCCATCTTCACTCATGGGGAAAGCTTCCCTGGGAGTCATTGCTGAACAGGTTGCTGGTGGTCCTCTCTTCCTAGAAGTTGCTCTGGCATTGGCAAGCACTGGCCAGAAGGAGCTTGGTACCAGCCATCCCTGGGGAACTCTTCAGCTTCTCACTTGGCTCTATTTCAGCGGCACTTGAGTGGAATCCCCTGTGGCGAGTGGCAATTGACCAGTGCTCACCAACTCCTTTCATTGCCAACACCCCTTTGAGAAGATCTGTTAACGTTCCCAGCCTTTGATTCTCCTAAGAATTTGGACATAAAGTGGAAACACAGCCTGCCATTAGAAATGACTTCTGTGACTCTTGTTTGGGGCAGACAGAGCTATTTGATTGCTTTCCTGTTCTATGAAGCCTCAGAGTCAGCCTGTGATGGTAAAGAGCTTTTGTTGATAAAAGCTTAAAATTGCACCCCCAAAGCCTTACATTTCTGATGAGGTTGGCCACTACTGTCAAATATAAAGATGTCTGAACACATTCTGCAGATGATCTTCAACATGTTCCAACTGACTTGACGTATAGAGTTCATAAAAACATCCTGAGTTTTGTCAGGGGCTGGTTCTGACCTGCCTTCAGCAGGATTCACCTCCTGCTATTTTTCCATCAAAGGTGCCAGGAAAGAAAATGTCCCGAGCTGTCAGGCAGTGCCTGAGCAGAGAATGAACTCAAGGGCTCTCTTCCACCAACCAAACCTGCCCGCTCTTAAGATAGCTTGAGCCAGTGAAACGATAAGAGAAAATTGTGACTTGGTTTGTTTTCTTCTAATTACCAAAGATAATTATTGTAAAAAATATTAAAACAGAGGTAAATTGTGTCTTATAGAACACATGAGGGATTTTTTTCCCTAAGTAGTTAGAAGTTTTCAAAAGAAAGGAGAAAGTAAGTCTCTGGTTGGGTTAATTAATGTTTAGGTTCAAGAAAAAATAAATTGTTCTCTGAATTGAAACTATTCAAGAAAGCTATGATTTCAGAATAAGTGCGTCAACATTCTGGCTTGTTATGTGAGGCAAGAACCCCTTTAGTTTTATATTTATCTTTTTATTTGACACAGTGTACATTAGAGGTCCTTATCTTTGAAGTTTTATCTTGTTAATGAAGGGACAGTTGGAAACACTTTTCCGTTTTAGTTCTGAAGGGAAAGGGGGTTGGACATTTTGCTTTGCCAGGATGGAAGGATGAGGGATGGACCTGTCTAGATATTATCTGGTCTTCTGTGGGACAGGAACGTCTTATGTCACAGTGTCCTGATCCAGGACAGTTTTAGTTGAAACAGAATTGGGAAGGATGCTGCATTTTTCAGGACAGAGTCAGGTAGGCTGTTTCCTGGCTTTCAGCCTCCTTTCTAAAGTGTAATTACCCATGGAAACTGTACCTTGACTTTTTTTTTAATTCTTAGTCACTTCTAATTTATTTCTGGAATTCCCAGGACCTTGAAGCGTGCCTTCTGTTGTTGTTTTCACCATGGGGGGTGAATGTGTGTGTGTGTGTGTGTGTGTGTATGTCCATGTGTGTTGGAGTCATGTGGAAGGGAAGGAAGAAGTATGAAATGGGGCGTCCTCATTCTGACATGAGAACCAGAGGTCCGCCAAATGTGCCACAGTGCTGAATCAGTTATGTTAACAGCAGTCTCAAGGTTGTATGCCATACAATAGGATTTCAGGTTCTACAAAATCCACTGCAGGTCTGTGTGACTTTCTAGGGCAGCAGTCTTTGATATGTCACGGTCTAGGTTGTCATCATTTCAACATAGCTATGCCAAGGAAGCAAAAACACTGGGAACTATGTACAAGCCTTCCAGAGCCTATGGTATTTCTATTCATGTGTCTTTGACCTCGGTAAATCATATGCATGCTATTGGCCTAACCTATCAGAAGCTAGAAGTATAATTCTCTGGTATGCCTAGAAAAGGAAAAAAAAAAGCTGCCATAAAGGTCGACCACAAATCCCATTTTTAATGTAAGAATCTGTGAAAGAGAAACTGATAATAAACATATTATCATAATATTTTATGGCACTGTGTTATGTATTTGATAATGTATATTTGACAATATATCTTTGTTATCCAAAATAATAATATTTGAGATGCTTCTGGGATACATCAGTAGCTATGTTAAGTGGATAGTTGAATACTGAGAGACAGGGAAAGGAAGGGATGTAAGGAAGTAAGGGATAGGGGCAAGTAGGTAGTCTAAGACTTTTCCTGTACATTTAGTGTGTGTGTGTGTGTGTGTGTGTGTCTGTGTGTGTCTGATTGCGTAGAGAGTCTAGAAAAATTGAAGTCCATACAAATGTGTTCTATATTAGTTAAACAAGGCTAAGCACTCAGTGGCCCTGAATCATCCTTACAACTGGTGGTCTCACAGGCTCACCCATGTCTGGTGGGACAATGTGAGGCCCCAACATAACATAACTGCCCCATATGGTTAGAAATGCAGTCTGTTTTTCTCATGTTAGACCCCTGGTACCTGAAAGAACATCTGGTAGGAGGTAACAGTTTATAAATAGCATATTTTGATTCATCTCATATATTCATTTTGGATGCCTTTATCAAATAATAGTAAAGTGAATCAAATTTCATTGAGCACCAACAAATACATATAGTCATATGACCATCATCAGAGCCAAGAAACTGACTTTTTTTTTTTATCAGTCTGTGAAGTTCCCTTGTTGGGTCTCTGGAGAGATGGCTCATCCAGAGGACTCAGGTTTACTTTTCAGTATCCATGTCACAGCTCACACTGTCTATAACTCCAGTTCCAGATGATCCTACATCCTTGCTCAGACATACATGCAGATAAAACACCAACGCACATAAAAATAAATAAATAAATAAATAAATAAATAAATCTTGAAAAAAAATGTCCTGTGTGTTCCATGCAGACTTTCATTGTCTCTGCAGCCATTGATATGCTTTATAGCAATGTAATTTTTCCCGGAGTTTTCTTTAAATAAAATTATACAATACATAGTCTTTTATGTCTAGCTTCTGCTGTTGATTAACAAAGTTTTTCTATTGAGACCAGACAGTAAATATTTGAGGCTTGTATGCAATATGGTCTTTGTGGAAACTGTCAACTATGTTGTCTGTAGTGCAGATGGTCTTAGGCAATACTGTACTGTAGGAAGGTGTGTTGCCTTGCCTTACCAACTGTAAGACTTCCAGCCAGTACAAATTATAGTAGAAAAGATGCCTTAACAAGAGGAAAGCATAGAGTATTTATTTAATTAAAAAGTTTAATGATACAGGAGTCTTCAAAATGTGACCCCAAAGACCAGCAAGTGAGGTATATTTATGCAATGGCTTGATGAGGACTGAACAGCTATGTAGACATTTAATGGGTCAGAGAGTCTGCTCTGCTGATAATAGACTGAGAGGTAAACCAGCATAGTCTGTTGGCCATTTGGTTTCTTTTCATCCTTTCTGAGGTATTTCTTTTTATTGGATAGGACTTCACTAGGGTGAGGGGCATTCAAAGACTTTTTAAAAAGGGAGAGAATGACTTTTATAGATGTAATAACAATTTTGGAGGACAGCGGTTCTAGTATCTATAAGAAGCCTCCAGGCGGGGGGGGGGGGTGGGGACAGAAATTAAAATCAATTTTCATGATTTCTTTTTTCAGGGGCTGAGACTTAGGTTAGACACAGGAAGGTGAGAGAAGGTCAGAGAGATCCTCTGGGTTTGAATCCTCACTTTCTCCGTGTGTTGATAGTAATCAGTTTGGGGTAATATTGTAATACTTTTTGAGCCAAGCGATCTATAGCAGAACCAATGAGACACAGTACCGGTAAAACTCCAAATATGAAAATAGGCAAGGGACTGGATCCCATAGTGTGAATTGTGTCAATGTCCAACTTAGCAGAATCAATTTTTAATACTCTATACATTAAAAATTCATTGTTTTGAATTGCTGAGTTGTTGTCCATGGTGTGTATGCCATTCTATAATTTGATGATCTACTAATTACTTGATGAGCATCTGAAAAGTCTCTAGGTATTAGTATTTATGCACAAGAGCAGTAAGCTCATTCACGTACATGTCTCTGTATAGACACATTTTTAAAAAGTAAAAAATTTTTAAAGAATTCCAGATTTGTTTGTCATTAATATGAAAATTCTAAGCTGTTCACATTGTAATACATGTATACTGAATGATTATATAAGCATTAGTAGATATGAATTATGGATGAAAATAAGTTGTGAAGATCTTCTGATGTCATTGATTCTTTTGACTTTTTAGATATTTGTTTTATTGTTTTTAATTATGTATATGTGTGTCTGCATGTGTGGTATATGCACATACCAGTGCTTGAAGAGGCCAGAGGCATCAATCAGATCCCTTACATGTGAAGTTGCATTTTTGTACAAATATCCTATCCTTAAATGTTAAATTTGTTAATAGAAATTTTGTAGTAAAGAAACTGTAGTCACCAGTTTTATAGACAGCAGTGAAGTCCCTGCGGTACCTAAGCATACAAGTGCAGGCAGGACGCAATTATTCTTTATTCTCTGAAAATATTTAGATCACATAGGTCTTGCTAGTTGGTTGAACTGAGTATTGGTTGAAATACCTTTGAAATTTATGCAGCCTAACTTGATCCCAATTTTAATAGATGGGTGCTTCACCTACTTTGAATAGAGCCTGCAAATACCATAGGCATATGCTGATATTTTTCCCCTAAAATTCTCTCTTGGGTCTACTATGTTCAGAGAATTTTGTGTTCTGTATGTATGGTTGAATTCATTTTTACATGGAAAAATTTTAAGTATATGTTTGAAATTTCAACTTTGTCTTTCTTCTTCCCCCTTCTTCTTCCTCCTTTTCTTCTTCTTCCTCTTCCTCCTCTTCCTCCTCCTCCTCTTCCTCCTCCTCTTCCTCCTCCTCCTCCTCCTCCTCCTCCTTCTTCAATTTCAGTCAGTTTTTACAAACTTCCACTTTAAGCTATGTAACTTTCCAATGAACTCTCTTGCACCCCAGTGATTGATTTGCTATTTAGGTTCTTTCCCATAATACGCTCATTAAATGCTGAGACCTGCTACCAAAAAGTGATTATTTCAGTTTTGAGCACTTGTTCTAGGGCTGTGCTATGAAGAGCTAGATGTCAATTAAGATTATTTCTTATTAGTGGAAATAAAATCATGTTATCTGCTTATAAAAGAATCTCTCTGTTCTTTCAGCTTAGACAAAAGTTCATCTACTCATTCAAGTACAAAGATAGGGGTTGTGAAAAGTTTCCTGTTTTATCACAGTCGAAACTGATCTGAGCCTTGAGGTATTTTGGGGTGTCTTTGCTACAGAACTGTGCCCCTGAGGTTGTATTCAGTTGCAAATTCTATCACAACACTCAGAATTGAGTTTTTGTTAAGTATGGAAATCCCACACCAGAACTGATTTCCTGTCCAAAATGTCAAAAGAGAAAGGGAGGGCAAAGAGAAGAGAAGAGAAGAGAAGAGAAGAGAAGAGAAGAGAAGAGAAGAGTGTTGTCCTGAGGTTGCAGCATGTTAGAACTGTGTTAGAATGAGGACTGGTCTGTCATAAGAATATGCTTGGCCTCCTGTCTGGTTTCCTGAGAGGCAGGTTAATTGTTGGCTTGCTGTGCCATAGTGGGGTCTCATGCAGTGGTTGTTCTTGGGCCAACACTGCTCCAAGTACTGTGCACTAAGCTTAGAGGAAGTATCATGTCGTGGCTCAGCATGGGCTTTGGACTGGCACACCCTGCTCACTGCTATTGTCAGGCAATCCATTTCCTCATTCCGAGAGTGAGGTTGAGGACAGCACTTGTGTCCTCTGGCTGTTGTGTGAACAGAGTGTGTAAATCCATGTGCACTGCTAACAATCAGTTACATAGTGTGGATCCTATCACCGTCATCTTAGAATTCATCTGTGTTCATCCTACAGAACCTGAGAAAGGTGTCATAGTTTTCTCCATTTTGCATTTGAGTAAAATAAGGTGAAGAGGCTCATTTTGTAGAAGGTGGTAAAACTCAATTAGAAGACAGGCAGGGAGAACTGGGGCCTTTCAGACAGTCCTGCATCCAGGAGGAGACTGTGGAGGCTCTATAACTCTCTCCTGAACTATTGGCTAGTGATAGATTCCTGGAGAGGGACCATTACTATCTTCAGCTGTATTCCAAACAGTGAGCCTATGAGATGTTACTGGATACACACAGATGGTCCTAGTTAAAAATTAGTGAGTCAAAAAATAAAACCCAAAATGGGACAACATGAAAGTGGGAAAGGTTCCTGTATGGTGACAGAGGGGCTGGCAGTGGGGGGAGGTAGAGAAGACAGTGTGGAGGGGGTGTGAGAGTAAGCTGGATGCATTATAGACACATGTGGGATTGTTGGGCAGGTCAGTTAAAGATACAGGAGCAATAGAACCATCTATAAACCAAGAAAGAAGGGCTCAGAAGAAATCAACCACTTTCATCTCCTACTTCAGATATTTGAGCTACACGCTTGTTTAAAATGGGAGGAAATTGATGACAAGGAAGAGTAGGAAGAGAAGGAAGAGAAGAAGAGTGAAGAGGAAGAGAAGGAAAAGGAGGAAGAGGAGGAGGGGGAAGGGGAAGGGGAAGGGGAGACAGATTGAGTACAGTTTGTGGCTGTTACTGGCTGTTTTTTACTTTTTTTGTTGACTTAGGAGGAAATGGCCATGTCTTTTGCATGCAATCTATAGCAGAACAGCAATGTCTCCTTGAAGAGGACAATAAGAGGGAGGTGTTATACTAACTGTTTATACTTGCCCACTGGTTCTCCAGGAGTGTCCCTGTTGACGCTGGTCATCATACTGTCTAAGAGTTCAGATTCTGTTTGGAATAGTCCCATCTAGGAAAGGACACCACTATTCATATTTTTATGAAAGCTGAATCCTGGGCTTCCATCAACTCTAGCATCTCCCTTCTCCACAAGTCTGGGAGAACTATTTCTTGTTTCCATGAAGCATGGCATACAGGATCCACTGTTACTGGTATTTGTGCAAAAACTCCTCAAAGGATGTCTATATGTGCATACCAGCAACATGAGCTCTCACAGAGATATCTCACTGCAAGTTACAGCAGCATATCTCCAGCAAGGGAGCTCAGATTAAAAACTAAAAGCCCGAATTTGTGATAGACCCTTCTGTAGTGAGAGATGAGGGAAAATCCACAGGGTCTGTTTGTTCTGGTGGGTATGGAGTTGTATCTCATAGCCACAGGGAAATACAGTTGTCCTTCAGGAAATTGATCTCAGGTCTCTTGCTGACAGCTCTGTGATTGTTGAAGTCTCTTATATAAAATGGGATCACATTGTCTATGACCTATGTGTACATCCACTTAGGTTAAATCATCTCTTAGCAGGATATATATATATATATATATATA
>NW_021620638.1:1417521-1423924 GCF_004785775.1 Grammomys surdaster | reverse complement strand
TATATATATATATATATATATATATATATATACATATCTCATATAATTAGTTGCTGTATTCTGTTTTTAAAATATATTTTCAGCTTCCAGTTGGTCAAATCATGAGTGGAGAGCTCACATGTGTGAGCGGCAGGGAACTGTGTTTTCTGTCTGGTCTTTCCTGAAAGAATTTTTGATAGCTTCTGCACAAAGGAGAATAACAATACTTCTAGTCCCCTCTGCACCGAGTTGTTGGGCAGAAGGAGTAAGCAGGTACTAATGGGCCATGTTTAGCCTCTGTCTTCTTGTTGGGATGGTCTGTTACAAGAGAGCACAAGGCACTGTGGGAAGCTGGAGGGACATAATTGAGGAAGTTGTGCCATAGGAGTGGGGCAGGTCCCCTCTGCATGTGCTGCTTCTCTAGATGTTCATTTGCATCTGACTCAAGACAGTTCATGGGAAGGAAGGATCTAGAACAAGTTGAGTCCAGGTCATGTGTCTTACAGAATGTCACCCTGAGGTACTTGGTTCTGAATTAGGAGAGAAAACGGGTCTCACGTTGCATCATGTAGCTGTTCAGGCCATACTGCAAGGGCAGCTGGTCCTCCTAGGATCTTACCTGGAATATCCACCCTTCACTTTCCCCCTGCACAGCTTTCTCCTAGAACATTTGGCATTCCTTAAAATCCAGAAGAAATTCTCTTTAAATCTAACAAAACCTTCCTGGATGTAGGGTGAAGCCATCCTTCCTTGTGTGTCATGTCTGAGTCTGTTGCAGTCCTTTAGAGTAGGAGAGTTCCCAGGCAGTGGTGACTCTTGCACACGTAAGACGACATTACCAGTGTGATGTCTGGGTTACAGTCATTCAGGTTCCCAGTGACTGGTAATATGAACACCAGCCAGGTGCTACTCCCATTGGTTTATAAATATTTCATCTTCATAGCAGTCTCATGAGAGAGATGCCTTTTCTCACCCTCTGATGGGTCGTGACTGGCACACCTATAAAAATAAAGAAGTTACAAGGAGAGAAAAATATGACATTTGTTTTCTCAAAGTTCTGTGTGTCAGAAATTTTCAGAAATACAGACCCAAAGACAAAGGAAAGCTTGTACTGCAGCTCAATGGAGGATGGCCAGCTTCTGAACTGTGACAGAGGAAGACCATTTGCTTTGCTGGCAATGAACAGAGACCAACCGAACTCTCTTGCTTCTCCTCACCTTCCCCTGTAGCACTCCTGGTTTAAGGAAGGCCCCTTCTGGAATGATGGTTTTACTGGCTAGTTGTAAACATGACACAGACCTGAAAAAAGTTAAATCTCATTTGAGGCATCGCCTCCCAGCAGATTGGCCCATGGGCATGGCTGTGGGGCATTTTGTTGATTAATGGGAGTGGCTGCTTTTCTGCAGGTTTATTGCACCAGAAGCCAGGCTGAGCAAGTCATGGAGAGCAAGCTGTGTTTCTCCATGAAGACTGCTTCAGTCTCTGCTTCCAGAAACTGCCTTGACTTCCCTGACCATGAATGGTCATTGGGCTCCATGCTTTGGGCACGACCACTCTCTGACCCTGCATAACCTGTACCTCTGTGGGGAATGGAGCTCAAAGAATTCGAGGATAGGAAGCCACAAGGAAGTGTGTGTGTGGGCTGTCCGATTGCCTTTGCTGCTGAGGATGAGGATTTTGTGTGGAGGAGCTGACCAGCGCTATGTGCTACTGCGTCCTCCCCACCAATCTGATGCAAACAAATTTCCTAGACTGGCCCTAGAGTTCTGTGTGGCTGGCTGAGGTGGAGAACAACGAAGGGAGACTTTTTTTTTTGGTTTTGATCAGCAGGTTTGGAAACTCTGAGTGCTTGGCTGAGAGCTGGTGGAAAGATTGCAGTGTTTCCTGTGGCTGTCAGTCTGGCTTCTGAGATAGGGAATTGGACCTTGGCTCTGCCTCTTGCCGGGGGAGGTGTGCAGTCACCGAGGGACCCGCCTAGCAGGGAGATGGGGAGCAGAGGAAAAGGAATTTGAACAGCAAATATCCAAAATAACAGAAAAAGGGTGGGGGGGAAGAATGTGCATTAGTTTGCAAAATAATGAACTTTCCAGTAGAAATGCCGATTTTCAAAGCGGGGGAGACCAGAGTGAGAGGAAGAGGCCCAGCAGGCTGCTCCAGTCTCATCCTGTTTTCCATTGAATTTCTTCAGGAGGAAAAGAGTCTGGAATAGGCCTCTCTGAGTCTCGAGCTGCTGGCTCCCTTTCTGTTTCTGTCCGAAGAGACAACCAAATAGCTGCTGTTTAAAAGAAAGAAAGAAAGAAAGAAGGAAAGAAAGAAAGAAAGAAAGAAAGAAAGAAAGAAAGAAAGAAAGAAAGAAAGAAAGAAAGCTGGAGGTTTCCTGTATTCTAAAAACAAACCATTGGCTTGAGTATTCCTTCTCATTAAAAGAAAAAACAGTTTCTGCATTTGTATTTAAGGAGCAAGTGATTCATTCATTTATTCATTTGCCTGGAAAAGTTTGAGCTGTTCTGCGCCATGGCATCTGGGGCAGCCTGGACCTGCAGAGTTGATTAAAAATCGTTCCTACCGTTGAGCAATTGGAGCCAACTAACGGAGCTAGGGTTGAGAAGAGCTCTGGTGTTGTGGTCCTTCAAAGCACCCAAGAACATGTCTTCTGGCCGTTTCTATCTTCAGGGGCTCTGAAGTCTGTTTTCTGTGGGGATCTGCTGTGCATCCCTGGCTCTGACTTCTGGGTGGGCTTCCTTGAAGCAGATGCAGGGCGAAAGGAAAACAGGCAGGCTCAAACAGCAGTCATTGGTGAGGAAACAGATGAAAACCTCCAGAGATTCTCTTACTCTTTACCACAGTTGGGAATAACCCCAACTGTCTGGAAAGGGGTTCCACTGGCAACAGACAATGAAAGGAAAACCACCCTGGTACTTGTTTGGTTTTGGACTCCTAGTCAAGGGACTGAGGTGCATATTTTACATATCAAAGCAGATCTGGCAGGTTCTCTCCGAATTCTTCAGTCCCTGCCTGGCATACTTTGTCGGCAACACCGAAATTCCCGGGCGGGGGGGGGGGGGGGAGCACTGCCCTTCCCCCAAGGCTCTTCTCTCCTTCCCTCTCTCCCTCTCTCCATCCCTACCCCCTACCTTTTCCCCATAGTGACTCTCAATCTTGGGGCCAGTGAACTTACCCACCTTAGAGCAGCTTCCCAATAAACTTGCTTTTACTAGAATCAAATCTGGTTTGAATTGCCTCATTTCACTGACAGTGGAGAGATAACCATTCAGTACACAGGACTAGCAACCCTTTGGAATGCCTAGAGTTGGGGAGCAGAAGGGCTACTTGAAAGCAGACTGTGGAAAGTTCATGTCCAAATCTAGATTCACATTTAGACAATCAAAGCAAGATGTGAGATGCTTTGAATCAAGTAAACTACAAATAAAAGTATTCTGGTTTGTTTGTTTGTTTTTTGTTTTGTTTGTTTGTTTGATTATTTTATCTCTTGCCAACTTGCACCCAAGAAGCAGTAGTTAACTGTGTTTTGACTGTAATATGTGCGTTGGAAACAATTACACAGAAGCTTTGGGAGGCTTTCCTGGAGACAGTGTCTCCACTAGGTGATGATAATTCAATATGGGCTTAGGAAAAGTTTCCTGCCATGTTCCATTAATTTCTGTCCTAATCTATTCAGCAGTTCTCTTTCTCTTGAGAAACCAAGGAGACAAAAAGCCTCAATTCCTTATTTCCTAATATCCCGTGCTTAGCCAGTGCCATAAGACAATGTTCTGTGGAAGAAAAAATTCTGGATAGGTACATTTGCAAATATGCATATTGGATATGGAAAGTTCCCAGTACACATGCTTTAGAGTCCAAAGAAGTTCCATAATGAAGCCAGCCTCCACCTGCTTTTTAAAAGAATACTCTAGAAACTGCATCCTGGGTTGTTGTTTCAGGCAGGTGTAGCCTGTCTCCTGACATATGTGAATATGAGACATAGGACATGTTGCCTGAACTGTAATGGTACTTATTTCAGAACACTGTTAGGAAAATTATATAGTACATGCAATAGTTATTAATAGACACCGTTTGATTCTGTGTTTTCCAAGAGACAACTCTCTCTTCCTCCTTCTCCTCTTCTTCTTACATTCCTTAATATACCAGAGAAGTCATATTGTGTGAGAGATACCGAAGAGAAATTAATTTCACAAGTCCATGTGTAACATCAGCTAGCAGTTCCATTGTGGAAAACAGTTCCTAACCCCTGAGGCCTAGGTGATGCAGGAATTCCACAATTGGACTACCGAAGTCAATTAGCACTGGATGGCAAACGTTAGTTATGTAAGTGGACTGTGTTTTAGGCCAGTCATCTATGACAAGATAATAATAACTCACGGTAGTAAACAAGTGTGGTAATATCCCATGCTTAGCCAGTGCCAAAAGACAATGTTCTGTGGAAGAAAAAATTCTGGATAGGTACATTTCCAGTCCTTAGTAGGATGAGAGAGAGCCTGTTTGGTTACACCTCATGGTCAGTCACCAGAAACAGACTTGCTTGGGTTTCATTTGGTTTTGGTGCCAGTCACCAGTGCCATAGACGTGGATCACATATTATTGGCCAGGCAGTAGCTGTTGGTATGGGGCCTAGTACCCTAAAGAAGCCATAGAGAAGTTGGATGGACAGAGTTCCCTAGAGCTGTGAGTGCCAGAATTGGGTTAGATTACCATCCTCACATGAGATGCAGGTGTTCATGGTTTCACATTGAATTCATTTTCCTGTTGGCTTTTAGCAGCTTGACACAGACCCTGTATTTCTTCAATGAATTCTCACTTTACATCTCCTCTCCCTTTTATCCTCTTGAGACTATTAATGTCCACTTGTAAAGCTAGTCTGCATAATGAGTGTTTGCAAAAGTGAGATTAGAATCAACCTCCTTTAGAGCCCTAGTCCGTAAGCTGGGCAGTCTCATGATTATCCCCACCCCCTAGGGGCAGTTGGTGATGCCTGAACATTTTGTTATGTCATGACCTTGAGGTCCTCTGGTGAGCAGAGGTTCGGGATACTGTCAGTAGCCTGCAGTGCACTGATGTGCATCTTCCTCAAGTTTCACATGGTCCTAAATGCCCATGGTGCCTTGCTTGTAGAGCCCTGCTGCAGCGGTTGCTTTGTGAGAATAGACATTTTCTTGGCCAAGTTTGTCATTCCAAATTGTGTGGACTTTAAAGCTCGTATTTAAAAAATAAATTTCTGACTACATAGTGAGTTTAAGCCAGTCTAGGCTGCATGAGAATTTACCTATAAATAAATTAGCAGATGAGCATTATTTTTTATGTTCTTATCAATCAATAAACTTTTAAAATCAATATGGTTGACAAGCATGCTTTATGATTTTAATTCTCGTACCTTCATTACCTAATTCTACTGTGTATGTATTATTAGTCATGCGTCTCCTCTTTCTTGCTCACTTTCTTCAGACTATACGAGTGTTTCTCTAATAACTTCAGGAGAAATGGTTGTGGAGAACTGTGAGGGCTTGTTGGGTCCTCTTTGTGCTGAGTATTTCTTCAGCTTGTTACTATGGGTAAGCATCCACAGCGGTTTTGGAGTGCAGAGCTGTTTTGTCTTCTTTCCATGAAGCCATTACTTCTATCTTACAGCTCTTGAGAATAAAGTCCTAGGACACAGTGTCCTTAGGAGCTGACGCCTTCTGAGGCCTCCCACATTGGCATACAGCCTCACATGCTTTTCTCTGTGTGTCTGCCCCTGTCCTCATTCTTGTCAGGACAGCAGCCATGCTGGGTCAAAGCTCTCATTTTTTTACTCCATTGCTGGTTCAGAAGCCCTGTCATTGTTTACAGCCACAGCCTGAGGTTTTGGAGGTTAGAGCTTCATCAGAGAAACCAGCATGGAGGGTTGACAGTCCACTGCGGTTACTACTGAAGAGACTTTTCTTCCCCAAAATGTGGAAACATTTGGAGAAAATAATTTAAACTCAACAAGATTTAGTGTTTTCAGTATTTACAGCAAATAACTCCTTCCATCATTGTGACAAAGAGTAAAGATAAGAATGTATCTAGCCTTTGCCTCCTTGGAGTTTGTCCCTGTCTGTTCTAACATCTGTCTTGTGCCACTCATGGCGACAAGTGAAGATGTTGGAAGGAAGATCTTCTGTCCAAGTGTCCATCATGTTGTAGGGCAACGATAGCGAATGGCATATTTCCTTTTGTGGCAAGTAAATAGCCCTGGTTATCACTAAGATCACTGGCCAAGATGTTTGTCAACAGCATTTACATAAAATGAAACATTGGGTTCATTGATTCAGTTTCTCCTTTTGCTTACTTTCTCTGGATGTTTTCTTTCTTTCCTTGTTTCCTTCCTTCTTCCTTCCTTCCTTTCTTTCTTTCTTTCTTTCTTTCTTTCTTTCTTTCTTTCTTTCTT
>NW_021620638.1:1386966-1417511 GCF_004785775.1 Grammomys surdaster | reverse complement strand
CTTTCTTTCTTTCTTTCTTTCTTTCTTTCTTTCTTTCTTTCTTTCTTTCTTTCTTTCTTTCTCTTTTTCTTTCTTTCTTATTAAAGATTTTATTTATGTTGTATATATGGTGAGTACACTGTAGCTGTCTTCAGACACCCCAGAAGAGGGTATCAGATCCCATTACAGATAGTTGTGAGCTACAATGTGGTTGCTGGAAATTGAACTCAGGCCCTTCAGAAGAGCAGGCAGTGCTCTTAACTGCTGAGCCATCTCTCCAGCCCTGGACATTTTCATATTCTGCAATGTTCCCAGGTCTCTAAGGGTCTCCAGTCCTTCCTTTTTTTTTCTTAACCTTCTGGCACCTGAGAATTGCCACCGGGTCCCAGATACCGATAGAATCAATCTGTAGATTCAACCTCCATTGTATGTGGCCTATTGTCCAGTGTAGGGAGACACATATACCTCTCTATGGACTTCCATGACAGTTACTATCTATCTACTTGATTTATCAAAAAGAATGTCCTTTCTGAAATACTTTTCAGAAGAAAACCAAAGGCAGGACTCAACAAGTCTGGGAATCACAGTCCTGACTCAGGCTAGGTGACAGACTGTCCCCATGACATCATTACATCACGGCATCACTGCATCATAGCATTACTGTATCATAGCCTCAGTGCATCACAGCATCATTATATCACTGCACCACGACATCACTGTATCACAGTACCTCTGCATCACTGTATCACAGTACCTCTGCATCACTGTACCACCGGATCACTGTATCACAGTATCTCTGCATCACTGTATCACAGTACCTCTGCATCACTGTATCACAGTATCTCTGCATCACTGTATCACAGTATCTCTGCATCACTGTACCACTGGATCACTGTATCACAGTACCTCTGCATCACTGTACCACCGGATCACTGTATCACAGTATCTCTGCATCACTGTATCACAGTATCTCTGCATCACTGTACCACTGGATCACTGTATCACAGTATCTCTGCATCACTGTACCACTGGATCACTGTATCACAGTATCTCTGCATCACTGTACCACTGGATCACTGTATCACAGTACCTCTGCATCACTGCACCACTGGATCACTGTATCACAGTATCTCTGCATCACTGTATCACAGTATCTCTGCATCACTGTATCACAGTATCTCTGCATCACTGTACCACCGGATCATGGTATCATGGCATCATTACAGCATCACAGCATCACTATATCAATACATCAGTACATCATCGTATCACAATATCACTGCATCACTGTATCAGATATCATTACATCACTGCACC
Source organism: Grammomys surdaster (assembly GCF_004785775.1). NCBI lineage: Eukaryota > Metazoa > Chordata > Mammalia > Rodentia > Muridae > Grammomys > Grammomys surdaster. The sequence continues at coordinate 1,416,215 of NW_021620638.1, read as the reverse complement.
ACTGCATCACTTGACAACTGCATCACTGCATCATGGCATCACTATATCACTGCATCAGTGTACCATGACATCATTGATGTATAGTAGGGATGTTGCTAGTCATAATTTTAGGAACTATGACAAGTGCATGAGCCAAACAATTTTTGAAGCAAAACAGTTCTTCTTTTAATTTGGAGTCATAGTTTTAGAGGTTTCAGTTCACAGTCAGTTGGCTCTGTTGTTTCTATGCTATTGGAGGCATATTATGGTGGAGCAAAATTGCTCACATGGGGAAAGCCACAGTGGGAGAAGAGAGAAAGGAGTAGGAGGGGCAAGTCAGTGGGAGGAAGGAGATTAGGTAAGTGTAAGTCATGCCTCTAGTTACCTAATTCTTCTCCTAGGCCCCACCTCTTTCTACGATCTCCCCAGGTTGTGCCACCAGCTGGAGACTGTGCTCCTAGCACTTAAGTCTGTGGTTGTTTAACCCTTAGCAGATAATGAGATGCTGTCAGTCTGTTTGGAATACTGTGGTGGAGCACTGGAACAGAGGTCGATCCACCCTAGTCTGTCTGCACAAGCCTTCTTGAGGTACAGTGTGCAGGTAAGGTAGTAGTCTCAGCCATGGAAACTGGAGAGCTCCAGAAAGAGGAGCAGGCCTCAGAGTAACCTGAGACTGCTTTCAGTGGAAGTCCCTTCCTCTTTCCACAGTCCAAGGCAAAGAGAAATGGGAACCAGTCAACATTTTAAAAACAAGGCTAGCAGCCTCTCCTCCATCCCATCCTCATAGGCATTGTCTCATTACCAGAAATAATGTCCATGCATAGGTCAGAGGAAAGGAAGGATAGGTTCAAGAGAGCCCTTCTACTGCTTCGTGGTTTTGTTCCACTGCTCCACCCTGGCCTCTCCTGTCTGGGTTTTTCACTGTAATGAATGGAAAGCAAGACAGATGTCTAGTTAGGTATGGAGTGGTTTCTGTCCCTTGTCTTGGGAACATGACTCAAGAAAACTTTCATTAGTAGGATGGACCAACTAGTGGAAACAGAGCTGCATGTGACCAACATGTAGACATTAGTTAACTGACTTTCTAGTAAGAAAGGTCTCTTCTATCTCATATGCTCAAGTGTAAGCAAGATATTGAATGTCTGTATTAAAGTCACAGACTGTTAGTGTTCTACATGGCATCATGCAGAGCTAGGAGGCAAGCAGGGGCACTTTAGAGCTCTCCACCCACTGCCTCCAGAGATTTATAGTTACCTTGGAAGGCAGTGGTTAGGGTGTCTAGCCAACTGCCCAGGCTACTTCCCCTATTGTTTCTGCCCTCAGTGATCCTCAGATTTCAGTCTGAGTGAGAATTATTATACCAGACTGTCCATCCTGATTGCATTAATGGGGCAATGTCAGGAATCCTGCACAGTACTTGGGAGATGTGGGGTTTGATAAACTTAGTTTTCCTTTTGTTCATAGCTCTGGCATGTTGGGAGAAACTGACAAGAGCCGAGTGTTACACTAGGGGAAGCAAAGGATACTAGGGGACCATACTTGTCCAGAAAAGACTTCAAAGTATATTTCTATCTGTTATGACTGAGCCAGTCTGGTTTATGTGTCAATAGTTGCTGCAGAAACAAGAAGGGCATTCACCTGTGCAGTTCCAGTGGCACAGCCCTGACTATTAGTGATCTCCCCAGAGTGTGTGCTGCCTCAGGACCTCTCAGGGAGAAGTCAGAGATGCTGTCCACCCTGTTACTGTGCATAGAGTAGAGGTCTGGCAGAGGTTTTATCTTTGTCAAGTGTCAGCCAAAGCTACTGAGATACCGAGTTACTGCCTTAAGCTCCATTGGGCAGTAGAGACTGTATTCAAGGCCAGGATGAGTTCTTCTAAGGATGGAAAAGAGGAAAGGATTGTGCACTCTGCAGTTGTGGCTCCAGCTCCGCTCCCTGGAATCCTCCGTGCTCCCTGTCTGCTCTGCAGTTGTCACTACAGGGAGAGCCCATGAGGCCTAGCTGGCCTGGGAAGGAAGCCAGGGAAGTCCTGGCTTCCCCCTTTCAATGGCTGCTTTGTGCTGCTGCCCTCCAGCTCTCAAGGGGAGACACTGGAGAGCCTGCCTTTGTGTTCTCACCTGCTCAGCAGGTTTTCCTCCCAGAAATAAAGACCAGTTGAAGTGGGAAGAAAACAAGAGCAGCCTTTGATTCCTAGAAGGTTAAACCCCTTCTTTCTTAATTGTAGACTGTTTTGTGGAGGGGAGCGGCAAAGGGGTGCTCAATGCAGTTTTCTTTCTGAGATCTATTCTCTTGATCATCAGAGTTAGGTGTTTCTGATTTGAATCTAGTTACCGGGTAAGCACACAGCATGTGTTTATGGTAGAGCTTCTTTGTACTTTTTATTCTAGGGCATATATTTGGATGTGGATCTCCCAAGCTGAAGTGGTTTGGTATTGATAGGGTTGTGTTCTGAATGTTCTCAAGTATTCAACAGGGCAGAGACCTTGCAAAGCCAGTCCCATCCTTAGCTTACTTTGGTTCAGAATGGGGTGCTGGAATTATTTAATAAGGTCATATTGTTTTCAACATTGAGCAGCTTTAAACAAAATAAGACTTGGTATTGTTTTAACAATTATGTTTTGAGGATATCATCCTAGAAGAATTAAACTTACTGAAACATAATGCAAACCATCAGAGTTTTTAATATAGCTGGCTGAAGGCCTTCTAAACAGCTGTACACGAACAGAACAGGTACCTCTTGCCTTGAAGTCATGAACTGATGGTGAGAGAGTGTAGGCAGGGAACCAGCTGCTCCCCGAAGCGTTCTTTTTCTTCTTTTGCCTGTTCTTAATTGGTTTCAGGGTCTTGCTTATTTTAAGACTATTTCAGGAGTGTTTCTGCCTCAGAGCTTTTACATTTACTTTTTCCTAGTCCACGAAGTGATTTCTCAGCTCTCCACAGGGCCTGTTGTCTATCACTTTTCTCCCATGTCTTTACTCAAACTCCACAGGCTCAGTGAGGCTTTCCCTGCACTTATTTGTTTTGTCCCTTTGTCTCTGCCACCTCAACATCAACAATGCCAGCCTGCACCCATGAGCCCCAACGAGCTTTATTCTTTTGTCTCTTGTTGGCATCTAACAGCCAGGTCTGCACCTGTGTCCTCACCACACAAAGGGAGCCTGGCACCTAATGGAGAGCAGTAATGATTTGTAGATGAAAGATTAAACCACTGCACGGTGGGTTTGTCCTTGCTGGGTGCCACTGATTAGCACAACAGGGCACCTAATCTTCCCTAGCCAGGAGCAGTAGCTTTGTTTGGGTTTAGTTCATTTGCTGGCCAGCTCCCACCAAAGCTAATTATCCACACAACTGCTGGTATCACTGAGGTGTCCCCATTAACTCTTGTCATCCCTGTCATCATCGTGATGTTATGCTCATTGGTCATGGAAATCGGAATAGAAATGGACAGAATTTATGCTGGTCTTGTAAAGAATGAAAGATGTTTGAGTAAAGTCTTCTCATAGATTTCTATTTCTGGGGGAGGAGGGCCAAAAATCTATAGAGACAGGTAGAGTTTGGACAGTGTATAAGGAAGGGGACATGTGACTTTCCATCGTTATGTTTAACAATGAGAAAAATACAAGCTAAAAAGTACATGAAGGTGTGGGGTTTTCTGTCTGCCAGGCTTTTCAGGCTGGCATTCATTCCATCTGTTGGTGAGGCTGTGTGTAAGCAGGCTGCCTCAGGCTTTGCTAGAGGGAGGGCATGTTGGTAGAGCCTTAAGGAGGGACTTTGGAGATGCCTATCAAAATTTAAACAATATATTCTCTTTGGCCCAACAATTTTACTTTTATGATTCTATGGTGGGGATTAACTTTGACAGGTGAAGAATTATACAAGCATAACTTTACGCCTTGCAAACCTGGTTTGTAACACCAAAGGAAAGAAAGAAACCATGGAATCAACCCACAGCAGGGACCCGGGTCACAAGGGAGGACACACTCTGGTGACCAGCTTCGAAAAGAATGAGTATACGCCAGCACTGTACCATACAGAGATCTAGAAGAGGCACTAAATTATGAAAGGTACAGGATGTTGTCTTTGTATAAAGAAAGGGAGGAAAGTCATAATATATTTTTGTTTTTGTTTTCTATCCATGAGGACATTTGGAAGGAGAGCATCAAGAGACAATCACTGCACAGCTGTAAGTTAGGCGAAAGGACTGTTGGGTGGGTGATACTTGGGGAGTCTCCACAGAGAGTATTAGGTGGCTGTTTTATCTAATTGAATTGTCAGTAAGATAAAGAAATGGAGAAGCAAGGGAGGAAAATCATTACTTCCTTTGTGAGAGAATTCAAGGCTTTTCTGAAAGCTCCCAGGCCACGTGGATATTCTCCCTCTGGAAGACTGGCCTTGGGGAGGGAGTGTGAGCATGTGTGAACTCCTGGGGAATTTCTCCTTCCTCATGATATCCTGGTTGCTATAGTGCAGATCTATTTGTGACACACAGAAAATGCTTTAAATAAAAGCGACTTCCTGACCATGACTTCCTGGGCAATGCGTTCTTCCGGAGACTGTTGCGCGCCAAGGTTTACATACAGTCTGAGAGCGAACCCTGCTAAGTCAGGTCGGAGAGCCAATAAGAGCAGGGTTCCATCCTGTGGTGCTGGTGGTGGTGGGGGGTTTGCTGTGTTGTTCCTGAAAAAAAAAAAAAAAACATGCAGCAAGCCGAACACCCAGGGCAGTGTCTGCTGGAGGCTTTGCCTCCAGTACTTTAGCACGCCTCCATCTTTCTTTGGGGACCCAGGGCGCGGTTGGCTCTGCCCCTGTGGCTTCATTCTCGGGGCGCCAAGAGGAGCATTTCTCATACACCAGTGAAAACAGGAAGTGATGATGAAGCGAGTTCGCCTTGCATCTGCGCTGAACTACTTTCTTTTTGTCATTCCTCATTAGGTATAGACACGTGTGACAGTCCACGCAGTAGGACCCCCGTTTCTACCGGTTTTGGACTTCCTCCTGTCACACAATGCCGCCGCCTTCGGACATCGTGAAGGTGGCCATAGAATGGCCTGGCGCCTACCCTAAACTCATGGAGATTGACCAGGTGAGTAAGGCCTGTAGGACTGGAGAGCTCACAACAGTTTCCCTAGTCGCACTGAGTGGTTGCAGATTTTGAATAGCTTCATCTCCCTACTCTAAGGGGCTGTGAAATCCGGGCAGTAATTACTACAGTGTGGTCTGTTTATAGACAATGGCAGTGGATGGGACTTCTATAGTCTTGCCCCATCTGCTGGATTGTGTCAATATTGGGTTCCTATCTGAAGCAGTCGTGATAGCAGCTAGAGGGTTTGGGTTCTTAGCATCAGGACAGATGGATTGTCCCATCCTACTGTTGGGACTCATGGGTGGGCAGAATTTCATATGGACAATGTAAAACTGACTTTAAAAAAACATTATTTATCTCCAGAAGAACCAACATATAGTTTGTTATAATAACAACTTTGTAATAAAATTAGTATAGAGCACATTATCTGGAAGATGGCACAGAATCAGAAAATAATGTAATGAATATAAATGGAGATTATAAGAATCATTTCATTTGAGAGCATGGGTGATTGGCAGTCATGTGACGTGGCTCTGACTCTGATTACAGATTGTCCAGGATATTTGCTTTGTTCTCATTTCTCTGAAGTCATTCTAGAACAAGTGATTGAAGAGAAGAAGGACAAGTCCTAATTTATACTTACAAGGTTCAAGAGGCATAGTGGCAGTCTATATTTTCAATTAGGATACCATGGCAACGCCAGCTATTATGCTCCTGATACTATTTTATAATTATTTTCACAGTTCTTTTTCTGGTCAGATTTTATTATCAGATTGAAGACCACTGCAAGAGTTACTTGGCATTGTGTAGATTCAAAGGAGTAATCAAAACAAACTCCACAGGTCAGGTCAGAATAAGTGGGTTCAAATTTGCATGTAAGAACAGTTACATTGTACAGACTGTGAAAGAGTGGCCATCAGACCAGCACCTCTCTGTCATTTTAACTCAATGGAGAAACAACTCTTACAGGTGAAGTCTGCATGTGCCATAGCTTTGTGCGGGTATCAGGCAGCCAGCACTCATCCTTCTTCACATGAGGGTAGCTCAGGACCAGTTACATTTTACCTTTAAAAAGATAATCTAGTGATATTTGACACAGACTAAATGTTGGGACTAGGTGTGGTCTGTCCAAAAGAATGACAACCAAGGTAAAGGTGGTCCTTCAGTCACAGCAGTCCTGTGCTCTGCAGAGGAATGAGCCTTGGTCCATTCTGTCTCTTTGGTTTGCGTTATCAGCATGGGGGGCTCAGGAACAGATGCTTGGGCCTTAGCAATGCAGATTCTCAGGCCTTACCTAGATTACTGACCCAGATATGCATGATGACAAGATTCCCAGGGTATCATTGTGCAATTAAGTGACAAGTGGCACCCAAGCCAGGGTGCACATTAGAGTCACTATCGCCATCAGTTTATTCTAAGAGAATCTCATTTCATGGTTCTGATGAACTGTTTAATTTTGGTTTAACCGTGGTTGGTGGAATTTATGGCTTCTCTGTTAAGGCAGCCTTTGATTCATATTCCAGATGCCTGGGAATTCAGTATAATGTTTTCTGTTTTGGAGATGGCTTTCTCTGTATATGTGAGTTTCAACAATTTTAAAAGAAAATAATCTTTGTACTTTGGAATAATTTTAGATTTATAGAAAACTGCAAAGATTCTATGCATTTCCCTCTATTCACTTGTATTTTGTATTCCTTAGCATTAATGTTGTCACATAATTTTAGACCAGATGCATCCTCCACAATCACATAAAATACAGTATATAGTCCATATTTATATCTCATCATTTGTTCCAGTAAAGTCATTTGTAGCCATTTTTCTATGATGTCTAATAGCCCACCGCAAATCACCTATTACCTTTATTGTTATACCTCTTTTGTCTCCATTGCCTGAAATAATTCTTTAGGCATTTCTGGCAGCTATTTTATGGAAAGTACTTCAGCTTGGGATTTCCTGGTACATGCTGTCTGGTAGATTTGAATTTTGCATTTTGAGATGAAGTACCAGAGAAATGGTGCCATGTCCTCTTCAGGGAGACATGAAAGTCAGGGAGCTCTCCCATGGCTTTCTTTCGTTTTTGTTCATTATTCCAGTGCCATGGATGAGAACATGGATGTTCAGAGAAGCCATGTTACCTGTCAGTTAGTGAGAGGCCAGGTCAGGACTGGAGGCTTCCTTACCTCTCAAGACTTAACTTTTAGGTTGTCTAAATTACAGTCCTTGTGGCAATGTGGCAGTTCCATACTGAGGCAGACAAAGAATGAGGAACCCAGGCTCTTCCTGCCTGGGTGTACTTACAATGCTGCAGTCAGGTCTTGTTTCCTGATACAATAAGAACTTGGCCTGAGACTTGGAAACATACTTTCACATGCACTGAATACTTGAAATGATGACTACCAGGAGTTTCTCCTGGTTCTCTGCATCATTCAATAAGGATTCTACTGTCTGCCTGGCTCTTGTGCACTTGTTAGCAGAAATGTTAGAAAGCATATTGCTTCCTTTAAACCTGGATGACTACTGTTTCACTAACAGTGTTTTAAAGGATGGTTAGGCATTGCTGTTTTGGGTCTTCCACCTTCGTGGTGTCATTGTCTCGACTCTGAGTAGAGGTCCTCGAACCTTGTGCTGGAATCGTTCAGGAAGTTTACTCAAAGTATACAGTGCCGAGCTGCAGAGAATTTTATTCTGTCAACAAGGGCAGGGATGCACTTAGCATGATAAGCACTAGTGGCTGAAAAACAGCCAGTGTGCTAGGAGTGGATTTGTGCTTAAATGCTGCTTCTCTCATGTCTCCTAACCAGTCTTTACTTGATAGATGGACACTTCACCAATGAATCCTGGTGAGGAGCTTCTGCTGGGCTCGACTCTACTCAGCTGTCCTCTAATGACACCTGTTCCCAAGGACATCTGCTCACAGTGGACTTGTTTACATTCTTTGAAAGTCTTGAGCAGATTCTTTTGTGTTTTTTCTACTCAGCAGGAAAAGTCCTAGGATCTTTTCGTGAACGGACTTTTGCTGCACCAGATGGCACATTCCAAAGTCATCTTCTCTCTTGGTCCTTGACTCTGTTCCAGGCAGGCTATGTAAGGCTGAAGAAGGTGGTTGTCGGGATTGACAGAAGCTACAGTGCTGCCACACTTTCTGTTTTAGTGATCTTTCACCTAGTAATTACTGTATATCAGTGGAGTCTGAGCATCTGGCCAGAGGTGCTTCCTGAGTGGCAGTGCAGTACACAAGGTGGTGGGGGTGGGGTGATAATGGTGTGCAGTATAGATGGCAGTGTGTTGTGTATGCTGGGGACAGAACATGAGTACTGAGTCCTGGCAAGAATCTTTGGTTGGTATTTTTTTTTTTTTCGGTTTTTCGAGGCAGGGTTTCTCTGCGTAGCCCTGGCTGTCCTGGAACTCACTTGGTAGACCAGGCTGGCCTCGAACTCAGAAATCCGCCTGCCTCTGCCTCCCAAGTGCTGGGATTAAAGGCGTGCGCCACCACCACCCGGCTTTGGTTGGTATTTTAGCTGCAGTAACAAAGCACTTTAGATACAATAATAAACAGAACCTTGTTTTTCCCATTTGTGGAGGCTGGACGTTGAAGATCAAGGCACCAGGGGTTGAGGATCTGGTAGGATCTGCAGCTTACGAAAGGTTTCCTCTCATGATCCATGGTACAGGCTAACTCTCTGGGCCACGTTGTAAAGATGGCTTTCCTGAACTAGTCACCTACCAAAGGCTCCACTGCCCTATCCCACCACCAGAGGCTTAGTTTCAGCTCAGACTGAAAACACACACATTCCAAGCTATGCTCTCTCAGGGCCCTGGTTTCTGGACAAGCTCAGTTTGCCTCCTGGGGCCCTCTTTTCCTTGCCTCAAAAAGGGGTGGGGCATAATCATTTGTTCTTGGGAAGATTAAAGAAAACATATGAAAATAATGTTGATTATTGCCTGGTTCAGAGCCTTAATCGCCAAGGCAGCCATTCTTGCTGTTAGTTTAAGCAAGTGTGCATTACATTGGAAATGTAGTCTGGTTCCGTTTTACCTGTATGTTCATCCTGGACAGCACTAGACCACCATCTTGTTCCTGCTCTGCCTTGGTTTCTCATCATTTAGGAGAAGCAGAAAAAAAATGGAGGGCAAGTGGGAGATACTATCTGGCAACAGGAAACTACTAACTGGATGTGCAGGCAGTTTGTGTTGTGGAATAGTCACTGATTCTCTACCACTCCACCCACAATCCTGGGCAACTCCACAGTTTGTGAAACACCTATTGCATTGTGGCTTTGCTTTGGATGCTGCTTTTCCAGTTCCTAGTGACCCATTCTTACCTGAAATATGGGCATTTCATTAATGAGGAGGAGGAGGAGGATGAGGAGGAGGAGGAGGAGGAGGAGGAGGAGGAGGAGGAGGAGGAAGAAGAGGAGGAGAAAGAGGATGAGGAGAAAGAGGAAGAGGAGGAGGAAGAAGAGAAGGAGGAGGAAAGGAAGAGGAGGAAGAGGAGGAAGAGGAAGAGCATCCTTAGTAGTGGTGCTTTTGTCAGGGGCTCAGCTCTGCTCTGTCATACTCTACTGACCCTTATTGTGTCTGAGGGGACATCGGCACACAGCCCTCTCCCAGTTCTAGACAGCAGTTCTTCTGTTACTGGTACTCTCTTCAAGCTCCAGCATCTTTTTCGTATCTCTCACCCACTCACTCTTTGCCAGACCCTGAGCCAAGAAAGTATCATTGTTGTGTCTGAGAATTCTGTGGCCTGTGTTTGTAGATGGTAAGTCTGGCTTTTAGCATCTTCTCTCTCTCCAGCTTGTCGTCCTTTTCCAGGAGAGACAGAAGAGGGGCAGGTACTTCTTGTTTCTCTAGGCCTCTCAGCCTATTCCAGCCCAGTCCATCTCTTGTAGTTCTTAGCAGCCTTTCTTTGATAAGTGTCGGCCCCGTCCAGTGCTCTCCCCTTACAGGCTCTTTCTCCAGCAGCAAGCCCCTTCATTCCTACTGTTGGAGATTGTCCTATTATTTGAACCCTGATCAGCTGTTCCCATACAGTTCCTCCATTCATATGCTTGCTTGGATGTTTTCAGTATATTGGCTATGCTGTCATGGTGCTGGTGGTGGATGAACAGCACTTCCCTTTCCTCCGGAGGGGGCCTTACTGATATGGTATCTACTAGCTTCAGTCGAGTGGTCTTCCCTCAGCCTTATTTCCCCTGTAATACTACACAGGATCTTCCTACATCCCTGTCCTCAGACATCAGTCAGTCCTGTGATACTTCATCCCCTAGTTACTCTGGATTAAGTTCATCTTTGATCCTAGTCTACTTCTGTCCATATCTTTTTTCTCCTCGACTCTCTAGTTTTGTGCTTACTGTAGATGGATAGTTTTGATCTTAACTCCTTGACCTCTCAGATGCTAAACATCATCTCTGACTTAGTGATACCTGCTCCCATGACCAGTGTCGGCTAGTATCTGACATCACTTTCAAATCTCTGCGTGTTGGAGGCATGGTTTTCCATGTACAAACAAACCATCCCCTACCTTTAGAAGACATACAAATGGTTGATGGAATTCTCCACTTGTGAAGAAAAGGGTCTCAGGGAATCATTTATGGTTCAGTGGATAAGTCCTATACTTTGTACAAGGAGACAATGTGCACGTCAGACGAGGGGCCAGTTATCTTCACTAAGTGTGTGTTAGGGAATTGCAGATCAAGGCCCAGAGGGTGATGATATTGGACAAACTTTTCCTGGGGAAACACAACACATACTCATTTACAGATTAGTAGCCCATGGCAGACTCAAAGTCCAACTCAGTGAAACAATATTTTTAGAGCTAGTTACAGGAACACAGGTGAAGGGTTGCTTACAGAAGCAGCGATGACTCAAAGACAGTTGCATGATGAAAACCAATGCCAGCATGGATAACAGCTTATAAAGGCTAGAAATCTGACCCTCATTGCACAGCAAGAGAGTTCAGCAAGTTGAAGAGTGTCCTCTTCTTGTGGGTGGCTCAGTTCATTGGAGCCTCCCCCAGGCAGCTCAGCTGGTCATTGTTTCTTCTAGGCAGTTTGACCTGTTGTTGTTTCCTCCAGGCTGCTAGGCTTTGCTCCCTGTTTTCTTTGTAGCTAGGGTCTTCTGAGAGAACTCTCAAGCAGTCTTTGTTGTTTCCTCTTGAGGAAGGAGGAACCTAGTGAATATGGTCACTTTCAGGTATATCCTGAAAGTGTTTTGAATTGTTTACTACTTCCTGTCTTAAGGAGCTTTGCTGTAGGCTGGAATGTTTCTATCTCAAGGAAACTGCCACCCAACAGAAGGAAAGATGTTCTTGGCTTCCAGACTTAATTTGGCAGGTTCTTAATTGGTTCCTGGATTTTCAGGGCCTCCTTTCTCATTCCTGCCAGAGCGACTTTGTAGTAACCCATTTTAGTGTTTGGAGGATTTAGAGAAGGATTTTGTGTGAGAACAGTGCAATATCCTAAAGGAAAAAAGAAGATTATGGATGATTATGATTATAGGATTTTCTAGTGATTCTCAGTCTCAAATCAAAATCTTCTGTATAGCTAGCTTCATAGTCTTCTGTCATTTCCTCCAAGGAATCTGTGTCTAAGGGATCTGTAGTTCTAAAGTCCTCTGCACTTTAATAAGTGCTGATTCTTTAGACATATGTCCCCGTGTATTCATAGGCTGCATCATCTCTCCAAGTTTCCCTCTAGCAGTTTACTGCCCCGAAATCCTCGCTTGCCCCTGCTGTGAATCCTAGCTCCTACTGAGATCTGCCTCCTCATACAGCTCTTCTCTGAGCACATTGTAACACAGTCTTTTTTCCAGCCTTTTGTTTTTTGAGCCATTTTTATTACCTGTTGCTTTTATTTGCAGTTAATAAATTCTGTATGCAATGTAATTTGCATTTCTTTTGTGAAATTTATTAGAAGCTTCTAGTGGCCAGCCTGTGGTTTAAGATGTTCGTGACCTGGGGCCTAGTACACTGATCTCTCTGGTCTGGGTGTATGCCATGGATGTGAACTTTTAACAGCTAAGATAAAAGTAACGTTTTGATAGTCTTCATTTGCCACACTTTAAAGAACATCTTTCCATATATTGATGGGAAGTTTGTCTCTCCAGGAGAAACACAGATACATAAGTTTTTCCTCAGTTATCATGTTTTTATAGTATATTTAAGGTACAATTCAGTAGATGAAAATATGAGTTAGATAGACCTTTTAAAAGGGCATTAATTGAGTAATTTTGCATTTGGCATTTCAGGGTTTTGTGTATCCTCCCTTAATAGTGGCAACAGGAATAACAATGATTGCCATCTAGTCAATATGTACTGTGCCAGGCATCATAAATGCACTGTACATCATGTTTTGTCATATTCCTATAGCCCTAAGAGTTCCACAAAGATTTCCTGTTTCATAATTATTCACAGGCTTGTCCACTGGGCCACCGGGAGGTATTCTGCTAGGAAGGTACTCCATTGATTCCAGGACTGTTCAATAAGCCACTCAGGCAGGCGTTAGTAAACCTAGGTCTCTCTGTTGGCTGGTTCCGCTTTAGCCTCTCCATCTATTGTGTTCCTCCTTAATGATTCTTCCCAGTGACGGCAGTCAGCTTTGAACGAAAGCATACACCATCATAGGTGTCACTGCTCCATGGCTATCACTGACATTTTCAGTGACTTGTTGGGTGAAGAAAGCCAACAAACGCTGCATTTTCTTAAAAACCAGAGGCCATCTGGCCTCTGGGCTGGGACATTACAGTAGAGACTATGCTAAGCCCTACAAGGGTCTGGCAGGCTAGCTTGCAGGAGGTGGGTGGGCTCCTGGGCAGGCAGATTAGCAGGGTGCTTAAAAGTATGGACTTGGTGGAGACTGATTGGACTCAAAGTCAACATTTCCTCTGGGCGTGACCAAGAGAGGTTTGCAATTTTGTAAGAAAGAATTGGCAGTGTTCCTAAGTCCTTTCTTGCTTGCATGGCACTGTGAGGGAAGCATTCAGCTCTCTGGTTAATGATCCCGCCATTAGCAGCCAGATCTCCTTCTCATGTTATTCAGAATAGATCGAGCATTCTAATGTTTTAGCCAAATCTCAAACCAATAATCAAAGCTTCTTCTTGAATACATTAAACCAGATCTTCCTCTTGGAAAGCTGCGAACCTCAAGGAATTTAAACACTGATTGTCTGGTCAACAGCAACCGATAGATACCAAGCTCCAAATAAAAATACCTGAATTCAGATGAGGTTCTTAAGACGCTGTAAGGTGAGAAAAATCAGACAGAATTGTGACAGAACTTCTTTGTAACCTATGCTGCAGAAACTAGAATTCATAAGATTTCCTTGTAGTGCTTTTCTTAAGCATCCTGGGATGCTTACCTCTGGTGCTATGAGCCTGATGATTCTTATTTGTGAGGCTGTCCTGTGTCTCCTGGCATTTTAAGGGCATCCTCACTTTACTCATTAGCTGCCAGTCGCACCTCTCTAGCAGTGTGATGAGCAGAAGTGTCTAGACATAGAGGAAATGTTGACTTTGAGTCCAATCAGTCTCCACCAAGTCCATACTTTTAAGCACCCTGCTAATCTGCCTGCCGAGGAGCCCACCCACCTCCTGCAAGGGAGTCTAGCCTGCCAGACCCTTGTAGGGCTTAGCATAGTCTCTACTGTAATGTCCCAGCCCAGAAGGCAGATGGCCTCTGGTTTTTAAAATATCCCTCGGGCGGTGGATAGAATATCTATGCTCCTGTTCAAAATGAACCAGGTGAGAGCTCCCTAGCTTGGCTTTGCATTAGGATTGCCCAGGAGCCATTGGAAATACAAAGGAGATGGATGAGTGGTTTGGGTCCATGGATTACTGTTTTTATCCAGCTCCCTTGGGGGATGATCTCATGGTTTGTATTGCATTTGAAAATACACTGTTGTGAGGTCTGGGCATTTACTGGCTCTGCTGGCAATGTGTCTGGCTCCCACAGCAAATTTCAATGTCTCCCTTAAAGCCGATGATCTATTTCTGCGTCAATAACAGTGTCCTAATAATTCTGAGCCTCTCCTTGCTTTATACAGTAAAGTAAGGAGTACACACATAACACCTTTAAAAAACTTATCCTCAGGTGAGAAATGTGTGATAAGCCAATGATATTACATTAGGCTTTTTCTGGAATACTGTTGGTGGGGGAAGTTATCCCTCGTCTGATTGTTGCAATGCTTGGGTTTGGTAATGTAGCAGCTATTTCTTAAACTTCCTTTAAAATAATATGATTATGCTAGATCCTTTTCTGAGTCTTTCCACTCCCTCTCCACTTTCCTCCCTTTCCACTTTTCTCTGTCTCTCTCTGTCTCTCTCTGTCTCTCTGTCTCTCTCTCTCTCTCTTTCTCTCTTCCTCCCCCTCCCTCCCTCCCCCCTCCCTCCCTCCCTCCCTCCCTCCCCCTCCCTCCTTCCCTCCCTCCCTCCCCCTCCCTCCTTCTCTCTCCCTCTCTCTCTCTTTCTCTCTCATAGCATAGTCTAGAACCTCATATGATAGAATATTATATGAATAGGAAAAGAAAAGCAACTAATGTATTTCTCTCCCCAACTGTATTTAACTGAGCAGGAGTGAACCCCAGCTCCCATGCTGTTCTTCGTTTTGAAGAAAAGCTTATGTTTTGCCCCCTCGCTGGTTGGCGTGGGGCTATCCTGAAGCCTACCCTCTCCCATAGAATCTATGCATAATGAAGTCTGGGCAACTCAGGGCAGAGTTTTGAGTCAATAGTATTCGACTGAAAGTTTGTGACTAAAGCTTTCTTCATTTCAGCAACATTTTGAATGTGTCATTCCTTGTATTTCATTTTTAATAGATCAGCTAGAGATTAATGTGTAACGGGACACACACAGACACAGACCCGTTTGCATGTGTGTGCACACACACACTCACTTCAGTATGAAGGACTCTATGTTCTTGGAATGATGACCCTTGCACTTTATAAATAAAGACAGCTTCTGACTAAGGTGAAGTGTGTCCAGAGCTCCAGAGAGGAGAAGACAGTCATGGAAAGGAACCTCCTGCTTGCTCTTCTTTGTGTCTAGCACCCCTCAGTTGCTAAGTGTGTCCTTTCAGTCATTGCTGTCTCAATTATGATGACAACTCCTTGCATTTCCCACAGATCCTCAAAGAAATCAGTGCTGGAGAGCCTCCTTCCTAAATGGTTCAGGACTCTGCCTATGTTCTATCCTTTCTGTGGCTTCTAGAACCCGTGTCCTTATCCCTTATGGACGTTGCCAACCTTTGTAGGGTCACAGTGGCTTATGTCTGTCATCATATGTCACATCCCTTCTGGTGTTCATAGAGTCCTTTCCTCCTTAGTCAGGTTTTCCTGAACTGTTAATCTCATTCCTTGCTTCTCTAGCTGACATTCATTCTCCCATCTCAGATGAAGCATAGATTCCTGAGAGGAAGCCATTTCTGACTCCTTAGACTAGATAGATGAGGGCTCTTGTCTATACCTGTAACACCAGGAAGGACTCCCCTTGTCAACCTTGAAGCCCTTGTGTGATGATCCACATTGTTCCAGAGTGTGCCTTGTGCTTGCAGTGTCTGGTGTATGGCAAAGTCACAGCTGTATGCTGTTAGCTGAGTAAAGGAGAGAGATGACGTTACCGTTCTTCGTGTTTATTGATAAATACAGTGTAGCACAATCTTGAAAAGGGATGGCTTTTCACAGGGTACCACTTTCCTTATTCTCATTTAAGATTCTAGGTGTATTTATGAAAGCCTCATGAAGATCAACACAGTGACTGTGGGACAAGTCTGTGGTAACATGGTCGGACTTAATACAGTTTTCATTGGTGACAGGATGATTCTAATTTCTAGCTGACATCTCTGACTTCCCAATCCATATAGATGACTATATGTCTGCTTGTGTGCCTTCCTAGGAATCTCTAGTTCTTCAGTTTTAAATCATCTCTACTCTAAAGTTTCCTTTTTTCCGCTATGTAGTTTTCTTCCTCCCTCCTGGATAAGGAAAGGGTCATCTTACCACCTCGGCTTAAGCAAAACTGTGTGGCTTCCTAGATTCCACTCTCTCTCAGCATTCCACCCACTCAGCCATTGTAGACAACTCTCCCTCCACTGGGATCTTGTGTTTTACACCTGCTACTGAGTCCTTTCTTGTCATTGTTGAAGAAAACATCCCCAGAAAACTGAAACATGGTACAGCATCAAGTCTTGTCAAAGGAAGAACTTTATAAGAGAGTCAATAGTAACTACAAAAACAAAGACTATGAACATAAAGTAGATAGTTATAAACCAAGAACAAGGAAGCATGAGAAAAAAACCAACTAGAAAACCTGGAAATGAAACATTGCTAATAGGTAATAAAATAAAAGGTATAGTATGCCAAATATTTAAAAGAATAAAACACATAAAGTGATTTAACTAAAGAGAGAATTGGTTAAAAAGGATAAAAGTTGGATTCATCCAAAAGATAGTCTTTAAAAAGGGATGAAAATTATGAATGTCAGGGTCTACTGACAAAGTCCCAACTTATGACCAATGGTCAGTTCTACTCATCAAGAGAGAATGAATGAATGGAACAGAAACAATATATAAAGAAAATTTACCTAATATTTTATTCCTTTGGTACTGAAGAAAATTTGACCATGAGAAAGAATAGGATTTTGGTGACTGGATGACTCAAGGCTTTCTCATCAGGAAACTTGAGGGCATAGTTTTCTGTCCAAAAAATGGAAAAGCAAAAGGCTTAAGCAGGGGGATGAAGTGGTGGTTTGTACTTTCAGATGGTCCCAATGCCACTGCCACAGACCAGCCTTTAACAAGGGAAGCAAAAGAATCAAGTGATCTCTCTCCTTCAGTGATGGCAGTTTCATTGCCATGGCCCCTTAACAATGTCCCTCCTCAGCAATTGTGCCCCAGGCTTGGCCTTGTTCAGTGACTGCATCTTTCAGCTTTCTCTTGGGTTTTTACTGGCCTCTCCACCTCCAGCGAATGTGTGTTGTTTGAGAATACAACCCAATTATGCCCCTTTTCCCATTTAAAAACCTGGGATGCACCAAGCTTTCAAGAGTTTCTGTATATGACCTAGGTGGTTCAAGCTTGCCTTTTCAACCTCTTGTATTCTTGTGATGGTGGGAACTCTTCCATATTCATCACAGGAGTCCATTTAGCTATTCCTTTTTATTTGTTGTTGAACTGTCAGCCAGAAATGACTGAGGATCTTCCCTTGCTACCTGTTATTGTTCCTCTCTGTCTATAGGCAGAATAAAGAGAAAAGTTTGAGGTGTTTCCTTAAGGCGAATTGACAGAACTGGGACCCAACACTACAATTTGAAGGATAGGGAAGATGGAATATTCATTGCAGGCCTGTATTTTGACAGGCTACAAGGAGACAAGTGCAAATTGAGAGTGTGGAGGTAACAGTTGAGTTTGAGCTTGTGCATGAATACACACACATTTGAAGCAGCCTGAGAGAAGGAAGGACCCTGGTGCAGCTGGCCTGGAGGTGATGATTTAAGTATTCAAAGTAAATAGGAAGCTGGAGTGGAGAAGCTGATGTAAAGAGTTCCAGAGTTGGACGGGAGAGATGGCTCAGTGGTCAAGAGCACTGACCTCTCTTCCAGAGGTCCTGAGTTCCATTCCCAGAAACCACATGATGGTACACAACCATCTGTAATGGGATCTGATGCCCTCTTCTGGTATGTCAGAAGAAAGCTACAGCATACGCATATTAAATAAATAAATAAATAAATAAATAAATAAATAAACCTTAAAATAAATAAAAATGTTTTGGAGTTAATATTGAGTTTTTATCATGATTCCTGTGGATAATGGGTGAAGAAGGATTACCCTCTAGTCTCCTGGACACGCTAAAAGATTATAAATCATGTAATATTTATCACCAAGATTAAGCACCAAGGTACCTAGAGTCACAGTATCCTTCCATTCTGATGGTGTCACCTGTGTAGCATGGCTTTGAGCATCTTCCGTACACAGCTTCATACAGTTTTCTCAGCAGTATAGTAGGCTTAGTAATATCCTCTGATATGAGAATGGGATTTGATAACTGCCACTGTTGCTAAATATTACAGTACTTATCATGTGAGGATAGACAGTAAAAGTCTAACTAATACTTTGTTGGAAGCAAAGAAATATAGAGACTGTGTGCCCATTGTTTGCATATGTTAGATTTTCTTTGCACAGCCTCTTTTAATACTCTTCAAGCCCGCACTTCTGCCTCGGGTTGTCACCCTCACATTAATAGAACATTTGTTTCAGTTATGAAGTCCAATGCTTCTCCAGTGCCTGCTGGCAGACACCTCAGCAAACCCATTGCAATTAAGACAGTATAAATTGGCATAGTATACCCACTCACAAATATGTGAACTATTTGTGTAGTGTATGAGAGACCAGTCAGAGCATGGCAACTTGTTCTTAAAATTGCCACAACTATCAGTTCACTCCTGTACTTTTTGGACTGCCATGTGCTAAGTAGTTTTGTGTCAGCTTGATACAAGTTAATCTTATCTGAGAGGAGAATAAGAAAAAATAAGTAGGGGGCTGGAGAGATGGCTCAGCCATTAAGGACACTGACTGTTCTTCCAGAGATCCTGAGTTCAATTCCCAGCAACCACATGGTGGCTCACAACCATCTGTAATGGTATCTGATGCCCTCTTCTGGTGGGTCTAAAAGCAGCTGCTGTGTACTCATAAAATAAATATGTGTATGCATAAAATAAATAAGTAAATCTTTACCCCTTGGCGCTGGCGGTCACGGTGCGTCTCATTGGCGGCAATGGAACTGTGCTGGGAATCCCAACTTCCGGCGTCAAGGGATTACAAGCAATAAAAACAATAATTTCCCTAAAAAAAAAAAAATAAGTAATGCTTCCATAAGATGGGGAGGGCCTGCCCACTCTGGGTCATGCCACCCTTGGACGAACATCTTGGGTTCTGTAAGAAAGTAGGCTGAAAAAGCTTGGGGGAGCAATCCAGCAAGCAGCACCCTCCATGGCCTCTGCTTCCACTCCTGCCTCCAGGTTCCTGCCCTGCTTGAGTTCTTGTCTTGACTTCCTTCAAGCCAACTAAACCCTTTCTTCCCCAAGATGCTTTAGCCATGATATTTCGTCACAGCAATGGAAACCTTAACTTGAGACAAGTGACATTTCTCACTTCCACCTTCTTTGGAGTTGACAAAGCTTTCGATGATATTTACAAAAGGTTTATTTAATATGTATAGTTTCTGCCTGCATGTATGTCTGCAGGCCAGAAGAGGGCACCAGATTTCATTATAGGTAGTTACCGAGCCACTATGTGGTTGCTGGGAATTGAACTCAGGGGCAGCCAGTGCTCTTAACCTCTGAGCTATCTCTCCAGCCCTTGGCAAGTCTTTCTCAATTCTGTTTAAACTGAGCCTGGATCCTTCTTTGCCATGAGAATTTGTGTGGCTTATTCATATATAGTCCCTTAGTTCAGTCACTTTCCAGTTATCATGGTAGACAGTCATATTTTGTCATTCTGGCTTCTTATGTTCAAACTGTGCTTATAAATGTAGTTAAGTTTCAGTATATTATCTTGACACACATAAGTGGATTATTTGACATGGAGGCAGGTAAGCAGATCACAAGACCTGAATCAATTTGCAGTGTGAAAAGAGCATTTGATGGTAAGGGTGGGGCAGAGAGAAACAGGCTACTATAGAGGCCGGAGTCATCCTGAGGCAGTTCTTAGAAAGCTTGATGTTGAAGAAGGTTGAGATCGGGATAGGAAGTAAGAAATTGGTTCTTGTTGTCAGAGACAATGAAATGTAGCAAATATTGGTATGAGCAAAATTCAACAGTAAGCAAGTTGGAAGAAGGCTCAGGAGATCATACAGGGCATAGGAACTACTGTGTTGTGATTCAGTTTTCTTCAAAAAAAAAAAAGGAATTTCTCTTTCATTTGAGTAGGGAAACCTCAGCTTCTACAGAGTGTATTAGAGTTTCTAAAAGAGATAACTTTATCATTAACCCACTAATGTGTTGGGGATAATTATTTATGTCTTTGCTTATCTTCATAGGCCAGTGTTTTTTTTAATTATACTTTATTTTGGTTAAACAATATTTTGTTAGTTTATGAATCTTGAGACAAGTACCATTTAATAAACCGATTTTCAAGTAAATCATCATTTGTCCAGAAATAGCAGGCAGGATTTATCATTTTATTTTTGATACTCTGGAGTCTTGTTTTGGTGACTCACATTGCAACTGTTGTCAAAATACTTATTTTGCAAGAAGTAGCTATATTTGCCTCTTGGAAGTGTGATTCTTGTTGTTTTCTTTCAGATCAGTTCAGTTTTTGTTGCGAGGACAGCTGATGTATGCACACACCACTCTGAGAACATACCACATACCTCCATACTGACCCCGCGGCTCAGTGTGGAGCCGTCACAAGATCTTTGGAGGACAATAAAGCTAACAGAGTAACTGGTGTCACTGACCCAGTGTCCAGGCACCCTGGGAAATAGATGGGCCATTGTACATTAAAATTTCTCCGAGTCATATTGTGCAAGTTACAGTCAACATTCGAATGCTTTCTCTGTGGTACCCTGACATTTGGAAGCTGGGTTTCTTTTATTTCTGGGACAACATTACACATAACTGCTGTGCAGAATCTATTCAATGAGTTTCCATCTATAAAGCAAAGGAAAATCCCCAGCACTGTGCAGTACTGCTTCAAAGTGTCAGAATAAAGCGGCTGCCAGATTCTTTTAAAGCACTGTAGAACGGATTAAGAATCTAGGACCAAAAACTTGAGATCTTTATGGAAATAGTTTTCCAATTAAGGGGCAGTGAGTTAACGGCTCTTTGGGAAGGTCTAATTCATGGGGACTAGAGGTTGCTTTATCTTCCTGCTGTGTCTCTCCTCACCTGCTTGTCTGCACTTCAGGAATAGTGAGAGACCATAGACAAGAGAAGTTTCATTCTTCAGGATTCATAAATTGCATACCGTGTGAAGACCTGTGCACCTGGGAACTGTTAGAGGGTCTCAGAGGCTACTATCTTAAAAGCAAATAGACTTTCCTTGGTTAAAGAAGTAAAATACCTTTAAGAATAAAGATCAGGATGAATTGTCACAGGCTAGAGTCACGTTAGAGCAGGAGGAAGGATTGAATATATAGGAATTTATTTAATTTCTTTAATTAGGAGTGTTAAAAGTAAGTATCAGTGAGTGTCTAAACAGGGAGATTACATTGAATGGACCCATGTGGGGGTAACATTTACATATCTTAGTATGTGCCACATGCCCTTCCAAGGGTCTTGCCTCATGGTCTCAATTTTATGATGCTACTGTGTGCAAGTGTTAGCTTTTAGTGTGGTTTTTGGAAGAGTAAACACACACCGAGAAGAGAGGCAATGTACCTAACTTTACAAAACTGGGGGCTACAGAAGATAGGATGCTGGCCCTGGATATTTTTCTGAAGCTGCTCAGAAGGTCCTATCAGAGAAGGTTGGGGAACTAAGAAGTAACAACGATTCCGAGTGATTCAAGGGTCCTTTCCTTTAATTTCATCCCCTAAGCATGTTTTTCTATGTCATAAAACTATTCTGAGTAAGCGTACTTCTGATGGAGTTGACTGCCGTTTTACAGAGATTCTTGTACATAGGGCATCCTCAATCCTAAACTGTGGCTGGCACATTTAGAGAACTGCAGCCCACAGTGCCCTGTCACTGACAGGGGCGTGGTTACATCAGCTGGGCTGCTGCCAGCTGCAGCAGGCAGGTGGCAAGGCAAAAATGTAGACAGCAACAGATTGGAAAGCTTGAAGGTGAACAAGGGGCTTCGTAAAGTCCCTGAGCCAGGAGTGTTGGTTGGCAGTCAGGAACAGGTGGCCGAGTAGCCAGGAGCAGCCAGGATCATTCTATGCTGGACTGGGAGGATCTCTGATGAGGTATAACAGCTGAGAGGTCTCCTGGGAAAGAGCCTCCTGGCAGGCTGGCCTGGCTTCCTCCTAAATAAGCAGCCCTGCACAGGTCTCTCCTGCCTTAAAGGGACATATGCCCTGAGTTGACAGAGTAGTCATTTTTTTTAAGGAAAAAAAAAAAGGCAGACAAAAGGAGAAAACTTGTTTTATAACGAGGAAGGTTTCATTTTAAAGATCTCTGTAGAGCCATGGGTCTGCGCAGGGGTTACTTTCAAAACCAGTCCTTAGAAGAAGCATCAGGAAAGGAGATCAAGATTCTGAACAGCTATGATACTGCATTTTTCTAAAGGGAATGGAAGAGGTAGAGAGGGAGAGAAGAGGGAGAACCGGCACTCGTGTATCAAGAGCCATGCCAGAGATGCAGACTAGAAATGAGCTGCTAGAAAAGGGGACATTTCAGGATTCTAGCTTATGTTATGAAAAGTGGATAGAAATATTTTTATGGGGAATTTGCTTTCTACCCTTACCTACTTGGATCAAGTAAATGAGATTAAAGAATTATTTTGGAAACTAAAAGATAAAATGAGTAGAATAAGTCCATTAAAAGGATGGACCTTCTACTGGTGGTGTAACTAAGTGGCAGAGTACTTGCCTAGCAAATGCAAGGTTCTAGGTTCAAATCCCAACATAAAAGACCTAGGCAAAATTCTCAGCATATACAGGGAGAAAGTAGAAATAGTTCTCAAGATGGAAAAGAAAACTAAGTTTGTAACTGTATGTATTAGTACATGATGTCCTGCCAATCAGGGCATCATATACTATGGGAATGCAGAGTTCATTTAACAGATGGGTTTGTCTTATAAAGATTAAACAGTTCAGCTCACAGTGGCTAAAAGAAAAGGAGAAAAGATTGTGTCTCGGGCCGCTGTGCATATAGAAATGTGGCCATGGTAGGATAGTCCAAGTTGTTCTGAAATGCAGGCCTGCTCTTCTGACCTTGGTTCACTGCATAGTTGAGGAAGGTACTTTTAACTTCCAAAGCAAAAAAACTTCAGAAATTTAGCTGTTAGGTTTTTGTATACATTATAAAACCATACATAAGCATTTCTTTTTTTTTTCGAGACAAGGTTTCTCTGTGTGTGTGTATCTCTGGCTGTCCTGGAACTCACTTTGTAGACCAGGCCAGCCTTGAACTCAGAAATCCGTCTGCCTCTGCCTCCTAAGTTCTTAGATTAAAGGCGTGTGCCGCCACTACCCGGCAATACTTTACTTTCAACATGTGCATTCTAATGGTTTCCAATAGAGTCTAAAACTGATCTTGAGTTCTTTGGGTGGCTTTGGCATTACATTTTAGACCTAATGTTATTTGTTTTTAGGCTTTTTCTCTCAATGAATTTTCTAGTTAGATTTAATTGTAAATTTAACATAGCCCATAGTCACCCAAGAGGAAAGCCATAAGTGAGGAACTGTCTGAGTTAGATTGGCCTATGGGCATGTCTGTGTGGCTTGTCTTGATTATTAGTTGATAAGGGAGTGCACATCTTGCTGGTACCATTCTTAGCCAGGTGCCCCTGAACTGTTTAAGAAAGCAAGTTAATAAGCCTATGAGTAAGCCAGGAAACAGAATTCCTCCATGGTTCCTGCCTCCAGGTTCCTTTCTTGTATGCCTTTCCTGATTTTTCTTGATATGGGCTGAGACCTGAAAGTGTGAGCAAAGCATCTTTCCTCCTCAAGTTGACTTTGTTCATAGGGTTTTTATCATGGCAACAGTAAGGAACCTAGGACAATGAGCAAAAGGAAGGTCATTCAATGAATCTTGGGAAGTCCTGAATTGAATTGAGGCTGAGGCCACTGTACTCCAATCTTGAAGAACTAGACAAAGACAGAAAGCACAAAGATGTACTTGTGGAACATCTTAGACAAGTGTTATCTAGCTAGCTAGAATCCAAGAGGAGACTCAATGTTTCTGTTAAATGGAAACCTATAACCTATTGGCAAAGATGGTGATTGGCTTATAATTCACTGGTCAGCCAGGCAGCCAGCCAGCCAGCTGCTGCCAAACTCAAGGTTTATACAGGAAATGAGAAAGCTATGATACCAGCTCTGTGCTTTCCAGTTTGGTATCTTATGCTGACTTCAGAGTAACCTGGCTTGCCTGTTGGGTATTGCTTACTGAAGGTGCTGGATCATGGTCTGTGTCTCTTTTATCATCTGCAGAGTTATTCTCATCAGCTGGCGGGCTCCAAGCCATGCATAGCATTTCTCCTGAGATTGAATTTGTACAGAGTAATGACAGCTTCTGTGTGTCTATGAGCTTATGGCCAGCAGCTGTTGAGAGCCACCCAGCAGTGGAATATTTTGTTAGAACTTGGAACCCAGTCTATTATCCCAGTCTCCCCTTTATAATAGTTTGTATTTTTACTTACTTATACATTCCTCTTTCTTAAGTCATTTCTTTATTATTTGACTAGTGATTTGAGAAGTAACCCAAGGTGTAGTTTAAGCAGGCAAATATTCTATGGGCACAGTTTTGGCTTTTAAAGAATTATTTATTTATTTTATGTATATGAGTACACTGTCGCTGTCTTTAGACACACTAGAAGAGGGCATCAGATCCCATTATAGACAACTGTGAGCCACCATGTGGTTTCCCGGAATTGAACTCAGGACCTCTGGAAGAGCAGCCAGTGCTTTTAACCACTAAGCTATCTCTCCAGCCCCAGCTTTGGTTTTTTAAAGACACTTAGTCTTATGGGTTTCCATTTGATAGAAACATTGAGTCTCATTTTAGATTCTACTAGTGCCTACATACTGTGATACTAACTCTGAGGGCGGACAATGGAGGAGTTACAGATGAGCTAAGATTCCTTTTTCTCAAGGGACAAGAAGAAATGACAATATGCAAAGTACTCAGGTGTGAGTCATCTTCTGTTCCAGGTGAAGAGAGAGAATAATTATGTCTTTCTGGGGAGACCAGGGACATGTACTTGGAGAAGGTGGCTTTGACACAGATGATAGATAATTGGTAAGATTTTAGTTGTTAGAGGTAGAACAAAGCAAAAGGGGACATTTCAACACAGCATATGACAGTGAAAATCTGGATCTAGCTCATTTAACCATCCACAGAATTCTGAAGCAATTGTTATTTGTACAGAGTAGAATTTCTTGACAGCAGACTCTGGAAGGCCTTACATCTTAAACTTAGGGATGTATACATTTCATAGGAAATAGTGATCACTGAAAACCCAAGGAAGATATTAGAAGTAAAATCTGAATGAAAAATTGAATTTTGTTTAATTGCGGTTGACATGGTGATTAGACAATTAAGACTAGGTATGTAGAGACCCACTTGCTGGGGACTGGGGTGAAACCCAAGAACAAAGTGGTAGGCACAACTTGAAAAGGGAAAGGTGGTGGTGGTGATAAGGACACAATGAGGACATGAGAAGCAGTATCTTGTAAGTGTTTGTGTCCTGGAAGGGAGCAGAGGAAGGCAAAAGCAGGACACATTCTCTGAGATATGCCTAGAAGACCTGACAAAAGCAAGGACATGAAGTGTAGGAACTCATAGGCAGTAAGTTGGAGTTGACTTGGTTGTGCACACAGTGATGATGAAGGGCCACAGAGAGTTTGCGCCATGCAAAGTGAGGAGTCATAGTGGGTAGGGTTCCATTGAGAGTGTGAAGGGTCACAGTGGGTGGATACCTCCATGAGGGTGAAGGGTCATAGTAGACTGGTCACAGCGAGGTGAAGCGTCATATAAGATAGCAGCTAAAGTGAGGGTGAAGGGTCATTGTGAGTCAGGTACCATAATGAGGTGAAGGACCACAGAAGGTGGGGTACTAAAGTAAGGGTGAAGAAGGGTCATAGTGGCCTGGGTACCACAGTAAGGACCAAGGGTCATAGAAGGCAAGGCGCCACAGAGAAGATGAATGGTCATAGAGATGAGAATAATAGAAGATCATAGTGGGTGATGTGCCACAGGGATGAGGGTGCAGGGTTACCGTGGGTGGGGTCCCAAAGTGAGGGTAAAGGGTCAGAGTGGTTGAGGCACTGTAAGGAGAGTGAAGGGTCACAGAAGGTTGTATGCCACAGTAAGTGAGGGGTCATGGCAGGGTAGAACAGGGAGGATGTGAGGTGGTGGTACACTCGCCTAGATGCAGAGCTAGCTAGTGAAGCAATCTTGCTCGTCGTCACATTGAAGCAGTGTTTTTATGGCCTGTGCAACTGAATTTTGAGAGAGACTTTAGCAATAGAGCTATGCCCTTGGAATTGTTGAAGTCAGTGATCTCCATGAGGGTTGACTGGTAAGAGCAAGGGAAAGTTTTAGACTTGAGAAGCCTGAGGTAGAGGGAGGAAGGAGGTATTTCTTGGAATTTATTGAAAGGGTATATAGCACGGATTGTGTGGAAAGGAGGTCACCAAAGGAAGGACCAAAAACAATGTCAAATGAAGCTGACAGGAAAAAGAAGGTGTGAAGTTCTCTAGGTCATTGGATTAAGAGTTGATTAGAACATCTAGGAGAAGGGTCAGAAAGTGGGCCATGGGGCCAGCCCCAGCCTTATGTAACAGTCATTTTAATTGGCTGAGATGCATGTTCAGCTCACTAGCCCCAGTCTTATGTAACAGTCATTTAAATTGGCTGAGATGCATGATCAATGTTCAGCTCACCATTGTTCCTTTCCCTCACCTGAGGCTGAGAGTTTTTGTTTAATCTTTCTGTATTGAGTTTGTCAGCTTTTGTGGCTCCATGGTCTTTATTCTTTTCATATATCTAACTTCAGAATGGTCCAGATATAATAGTATCCCAGTGATGTCTGTTCTGAATCTATGGATCAGAATGAACTAAAACCCAAGTCATTGTCTGAGTCCTGGATTTAGAGATTTGTCTTGGTTCAGAGCAGGGGCTTTGGGAACCTTGTCCTTTTGCAGCAGGCATTCTTTTCTGGCTTGATTTAATACTGAAGCCTGGCCTCACTGAAGCCTGGCCGTGTTACCTGTGTCTTGTTTTTGAGGGCACAAGATTTGGGAGAATGGGACTCTGATAGGACCCATCCTTACACCCCCATATCTTGACAGGGTCTGCCAACTAGAAATACAAAGCTGTTATCTTATTAGAATGAGGTGCTCTTTGGTTGATATGCTTGTTTTTATTTTGGAGATGGTCTTACTGTGTATCTCAAGCTCATCTTGAGTTTGAGATCCTCTTGCCCCTGCCTCCAGAATCCTCAAATTACAGGCCTGTATTCATGAAAATTTGGTTTCCAAAGTTTCTTGCCACTTGGCTTAAGAATACGTTTGCTTTCCAGTTCACAGATGCAGTCAGTGCAGAGTCCCTGGCAAAAGCACAGGACTAGCATAGCGTATAACTTAACTTTATACCCCAGTTAACATTTCTTATTCTCAAAGGCGATCAACTAAGGATGAAAAAAAGTACCTGACTCTGACCATTTCTCAAGAATTCTTGGTTCCCCTGGACATTATGCTAAGTGAAATAAGTTAGATTCAAAAAAGCCAAATATAAGTTTTAAATTATATGAGGACATTAGAATAATTTCTTTTTTTAAGGGTATCCAATTGGTTTATATGTTGGAAATGCTCAATTAACAAAATGCCCACACAATTAGAATTGTTAATCCAGTTAACTAACCTAGATATGAATAACTAGCTGAGACTACTAAAGATACGTGGACATCTCCAGCCATCTTTTCTCCTTCCCCCGAATAATTTCAAGTTAAGCATTAAATGGCATTTACCAGAGCCTACAAGGTGGTATCTGCACATTACAGAGAAAGAGAACAATTAATGAGAACAGGGGGTACATTTGAACAAGAGGGACTAATTTAGATGTGTGCTAGGTATTGAACCCAGAGCTTCACCCATCCCAAGTATGTGATAAGATACCACTAAGCCATGCCCTAGTGCAAGAAAAATAATCAGTGCCTAGTGTTTTGAAGGACTGTAGAATAACTTCAAAAATAATCAGCTGAAAAATTTGAGACAGCTAGTAAAAATGATTTTGAGTATTTCAGGTACACAGAAATGATGTAGGTGTAAGAAAGTAGATGTGTTCTTACCCTGAGCCGATTTCTATGCACTGTGTAACATGTATTGAACTGCCATGCTCTACCCCATAAATGTGTACAGGTGCCATATATCAATTCTAATGTATCTAAATAACTAAACAAAAGGTAAACTTAAAAGAAAAATATTTTTCCACCCACTCTATGCATAGCTGTAGGCAGAAAGAGACTCTGGTTTGTGTCCACAGAGTGGGATATGATGGTGAGGTTCTTGGGAGTACTGCACATCAGCTCAGCCCTTCAGGGAGCTACTGAAGCCTGAGGAGGGCTACAGGAGGGGATGGAGACAGGCAGCCTCTTGCTCAAGGCCAAGGATGAGTCTTGTCAGCAACGCTGCAGGGCAAAGAGTCTTTTGCTCTTTTAAAATAATTACTATTCAGTTATAACAATTTAGTTTTCATAACAGCCTTTAGGGATGGGTAGCAGCTACCTTCATTTACAGATCAGCTAGTGATGTTTAGAAGATTGCAGTTTATACTGCAGACACAGTAAGCTCAGTGTCTGAACTTGCCAGCCGGAGTCACAATTTCTACCACCCTGATCTCTCTTCAGAGACGCAGGAGTACTAGCTTTTTTAATGGGTGCCTTTGGCAGCCCCTTACTGGTTCGTGACTTGCCTTCCTCTGTTCCCTGTCTGTACCTTGTCTGGGATTTGTTCTGGTTGACACACCCCTCTCATCCCTCTTTTCTTGCTGACAGGCAGTGTCTCTGCTCCTTTCTCCTCACTGCCTTCCTTTTGTTTGGGGGAGGCAGAGAGCACAGCTGTGCCAGTTAGAGCAAGAGCACAGCTGTGACCAGCCACCTGTTGGTTGCTTTTCTCTGGTGGCTCAAGCTGCAGAATAAGTGGCATTTACTAAGGCCACAGTTGGGTGAAAACACTACATACCTGTGAGAACACTTGTTCATCTCCCCAGTCCCATCTGCTACATGTTCTCATAAAAATATCGTGGATCAGGGGTAGCAGAGGTAGCTTAGTAGTTAAAATCTCCTACTGTTCTTCGAGAGGACTTGAGTTCTGTTTTCAGCACTCATATTGGGTAGCTCTTAATCAGTTGTAACTCCAGTTCCACGGGTTACAGTCACCTCTGTGCTTGCTCCCTCTTCCTCTCCCTCTGTCTCTCCCTTTCCTTCTCCCAATCTCCCTCTCCCTCTCCCTCTCCCTCTCCCTCTCCCTCTCCCTCTCCCTCTCCCTCTCCCTCTCCCTCTCCCTCTCCCTCTCTCTCTCTCCCTTTCTC